>NW_028261395.1:27045311-27345311 GCF_051295495.1 Thamnophis sirtalis
TGTATTTGTGTGAGTATGTTTGTGTATGTGTGTGTGGTATCAAATGTTTCATGTAGTTTTATTTCTTTTTATTTAAAAAATTTATTTCCTCCACAACAATTTTACATATCACCCATTTCAGTAGATGATCTGCATCTTCCCCTGTATTGAAGCAAAGACAAGAAATATTAATTAAAATAATAAAAAATAGCATCAAATGATTAATTAGACCAGCATTTTTTTATTTGTACAGATTTATATGGTGTTCAGTTGACCAACAATTCTGATAGTTAACAAACAGTGGAATAGCCAATAAGTAAGCTATTAAAACAATAAAAACACATCAATGTCAGCCCTGGAAGCCATTTTTTGTGTTGGGCCTTCAGGCCTGCCACAGTTATTACTGTGGGAAACTGGAACGGGGGATTATTAGCCCAGGGGAGAGGGTGTAAATCTCTCGCCAGGCCTTACCCATATCCGCAGCAGGTCTCTAAGGTGAACAGCCTCTGGCATTTTACAACAATGCAGGTAAGGGAAGTCAGTATGCTGGATCCGTCTTGCATGAGCTCGACTGCTTGGGGTTTCTGCAGCCTCTGCCGAGCCCGGACAGGCCTCCCACTTATTCTATGCCTCTCATATCTCTTCAAAGGGCTAGTGAGGGGTGGGATTCTATCGGTTTGGACAGGTTCAGGCGAACCGGTAGCTCCAACGATCAGATGGAAGCCAACTGGTTCACCCCAATGATCAGATGAGCCTGCCCGCCCACACTATTTTCCTACCTTTATCTTCTCAGCTGATTTGTGTGGCAGAGCAGATTGCCGCACGAATCAGCTGTGTTACTCCTCCGAAGAAATCCGGAAGCGAAGATTTCTTCAAACTGCGCACACACGAGCATTGTGCAATCACCGAAACGGTTATTAACCCGGGAGGATTCCAACACTCGGGCCAGAGTAGAGTCAAGCTCAACAAGATCTTCTTTCCCCTGTTGATTCCACCAGCAGGATTCCCGCTCCCTTAGCAATGGTTTTGCTAGATAAAGAGAGCTGTTATTTGGAACCCTGACACTTGATATGTACAGATGAATTCTGTAAACCAGATGAACCCTAACACCAGGTTGGGCTTACATCACAACCTGCCCCAATCCCCAGGTAATATCCAGATTTTCAGGAGTTTATGAAAAGCCAGCAAAGTCAGAGCCATCTGAATGACCGGGGTTATGCGTTTCAGAGGGCAGGCACTTAACAGAGTGGGTACATTTCCTGGGTCTTAGATGGCATTTATGATAATGTCATCAGATCAATAAGTAAGCTGTCCCTTTCCAGCTACTACAGTGCCTTCAGGATTATTTCGCATCGTGGCACGACAAAACCGTGCTCGACTAACAGCGAGCGCGGAGAAAGAAGGGCGCTTTAAATAGCGCTTTGAAAGCAAGCCAATTCAAGTCAAGGTAAGGGTTAGGTTTAGGGTTAGGTTTAGGGTTAGGGTTAGGGTTAGGTTTAGGGTTAGGTTAAGGGTTAGGGTTAGGTTTAGAGTTAGGATAAGGATTAGGTTTAGGGTTAGGTTAAGGGTTAGGTTTAGGGTTAGGGTTAGGTTTAGGATTAGGATTAGGATTAGGTTTAGGGGGGTTAGGTTTAGGTTTAGGGGTTAATTTTAGGTTTAGCGTTTACAGCGTGCTTCTGTCTCCGCGCTGTTGTCGCCCTGTGATGACGTCAGCTACTCGGTTTCGTCGAGCGCGCTTTAGTCAAACGCGGTTTTGTGGTGGAACCATTTCGCATTATAATCTACTTAGTCTAATATTTTTTAATAGGGAATGTTCCATTTTTTCAGATAACTAGAGATAATATGTCTCTCATGCTGTAAAATATTACTGGGTCAAATATTTTTTTTATTGATGAACCCATTCTTGCATTAGATTTACACAGATAAAACCATACTTGCAAATATCTGGATTATCTCTGTGGAATTTTCTTTTGCAAACAGCCTCCACATTCTTGAGGTCTACTATCTAAAAATCAAATAATAAATTTACGACTGAATCACAGAGTTGGAAGGGACCTTGGAGGTCTTCTAGTCCAACCCCCTGCATAATCAGAAGACCCTACACCATTCTGGACAAATAGCTGTCCAATCTCTTCTTAAAAATAAGTTTTTAAAAAGGTTTTTTTTTCCTTGCATAGTTTCTTCTGATCTACTTTGGAAGCTGTCCATTTATTTATTTTCCTTAAGAATAAAGTAAGAAATGTGCAACCCTATATTTTACAGCCTTTTCTGACTTTGATATTTATTGATACTTGGGTCAAAGTTAGCATAAGGAATATAGATTACTTTCTGTCAAAGGAGCTGTTGGCTAGTTTTCATGTTGTTTATGTGTACAACCAAATGCTTTTTCTTTTTCAGTATTTGATTTGCTAATATTCTTGTCCAAATTAAATTGTGCTGGTATTGATTTCTCTGTCACAGTAGAATCAGTGTGAATGTAAGAATCACTTGGTGGGAGGCAGGTAGAAGTTCATAACAAGAATTCTCTTATGCACCTGTCCATAAAAGCATAAAGTGCAGCGTCTAACTATTTCCCACTTGTTAAGAGTTGACAATGTTGTTCCAAATTGTTGCACATAAAATATTTATGTTCCTAACAAACCCTTACATTCTGATTTTTGTTTCTTATTTGCCTAATTTGAACTCTTTGTAAGGTAAAGGTAAAGGTTCCCCTTGCACATATGTGCTAGCTGTTCCCGACTCTAACAGGCGGTGCTCATCTCTGTTTCAAAGCCGAAGAGCCAGCGCTATCCAAAGACGTCTCCATGGTCATATGGCTGGCATGACTAAACGCCGAAAGTGCATGAAACGCTGTTACCTTCCTGCCAAAGGTGGTTTCTATTTGCATTTTTACATGCTTTCTAACTGCTAGGTTGGCAGAAGCTGGAACAAGTAACAGGAGCTCACTCCATTACGCAGCACTAGGGATTCGAACCACCGAACTGCCAACTTTTCTGATTGACAACTTCAGCATCTTAGCCGCTAAGTCACCATGTCCCTTTTTGGGAACTCTTTGTATGAGATATTAATTATACTGTATTACAGAATGAGGGGGGGGGGAGACGGTGGTTAAAGGTGCCGAGCTTTGGAGGAGGAGCCAACGTCGCAACGATATTGATGTGTGTTCTCGATGCTCCGAGACCACAGCAGATACTTTTGCTACTGGGTGGTCCAATTGGACCTAAACCGTCCTGGTGAACAGGAAGAATACATCTTGCTGATCTCAGGGACATCACAAAGTCCCTGATCAATGCAAGAGAAGTCCTTCAAGCCGGCGACAAAAAATCCAGCCATGGCTGATGAAGTTGGGGCAGCTCCAAAACAGAAAGATACAGAAAGAGAAAGTGTTTCCAGCTGGTGAGGAATTTTTACCGTTTTAAAAAGAGACTGCCTATAAAAAACTTAAAATTAATTTAAATTGGAGAACAGAAGAAATAAGCGGCGGAATTAAATTTTGAATGGTTTTGGACAGTGAGTTATCTTACTTTTTAAATGCTATCTTCATGGATGGAATTTATGCAAGCCTTTTAAAACGAATGGATTAAGTTTTCTTCTATTTTTTTATTTTATTACTCTTTGTAACCTATGGACTAAATTTCTCCTCTTTCATTACTGTGAGTGTTCTTCTAACTCATTCAAATATCGGACTTTTTTTAAAACTTGAAATACAAAAATACAAAAAGAAACAAAGAAAATTGCAACAATAACACTGCTACTCGGAGGCTGGAAGGTTTGTGTATTGGAAACGAAACACTCTAGTTTTTCTCACTGATTATCTTGGCTTGGCACTCCAAGGTCTTGCTGCTTGTTTATAGAGAGTGATAAGAAGAAAAGCATACAGATGTCCCTTTGAAGTACATCTTTACCCAGAGAAAAGTGAAAATAAAACTTTATTGTGAATCTATGCTTAATCTTATTAACTTTCCAAGCTGGAACAGCAGTGTTTGTTACCTGGAGATAATGGCACAATTTCAACAACAGAGAGAAACTTTAAGTCGGCAAAATATATTCTCATAAATACAGAAATTATCAAATACATATGAGAGGATAGAGAAGAAGCTGGAAGACTTAGATCATCTAACTGCAAAATATGATGAAGTTGAGGATGTTTATCAAGTGGTAAAAGTGGTGGTTAAAACCCTAAAAATCGAAGAGGAAAATGAATATAAAGAAGAAATTAAATTTGCTGATATTTATGGTGATTGGTTTGTCTCTGAAAATGGAAAGAGTGGAATACTGAAAGAGGAACTAAATGGAGGGGAAATCTACCCCAGACACCAAGGTATAGAAGAAGAAAAAACAAAAGAATTTATGGATTTAAAGAGAGAAATTTTATTAGCAATATCATTGATAACACTACTGACAATCAAAGATAAGCTGATTAAGAAACAGAAGAAGGGCATCAAAATTACATGAGTGATTTTATAAGCAAGGAGTTGCTAAGAGGAGTCCATACAAAGTTGATTAAGGAGATGATGTCTGTTCTTACCCGTGTTTCCTCAAAAATAAGACCCCTGAAATAAGTGCTTGGCCTTATTTTCGGGGAGGTCTTATTATTTTTGAGGTGCAGGAAGTGGCGAGCATGGTCACCACATGCTGCTGCTGTGTTGCAATATTTTCAGGGAGAGCTTATTTTGGGAGCAGGGCCTATTTTTAGGGAAACAATTCACATAGTATCTTACTTAGTTTACATCTGTAAGCAATTTGTTCATAAATTGCAGGTGACATCAACTTCTCAATCAGTTGAGTTAATGAACCTATACATTCATGTTTCTGTTTTGAAGAATTAGCTTTCTAGCATCAAGAAGGGACCAGGAAATACAATTCCATTGTCTAACTTCCAACTTCCATGTTAAGAACGTTAAGTCAGAAGAATATGGACATTTAAAAATATTAAAACTAGTCTCAGTCAAATTAATATGTGGAATATTAGTTTTCCCACGATAGAATAATTTTAGGTCAAAGTTTATCGCAGAAGTGAGTATACTCCCTCACATTTTGTAAATATTTAAGTATATCTTGTCAGAAGTTTAGACATTAATAGCTGTGTGTTGTGTTATTTTGAGGAGACATTTACGCTGTTATACAAGCAGTATACTCTCTACTTTATATTGTAGCCAAGTGTCATTTCTTCAGAATTGTCACATGAAAAGATATACATAAATATTTACAAAATGTGTGTGTGGGGGGTATACTCACTTCTGTGATATATTAGTGTCACTGCATAGCTAACAACACAATGCTTTACTAATACATGTTCTATGCAAATGCAAAGGGATCCAATAAGACCAAGGTATAATTTTGTGTTTAATAAGCCACACTTTAAGATCTATTGGAGTTTTGAAAGTAGAGATTAAGACAGTTTCCTTTATCTGATGCAATATCCTCTTATATATGTAGTTAAACTTCACACTGAATTAAAATTATAGATTTTTTTTTGCTTTACATTTCCTTTCATTGCTCTCTGTTGGACAATAAAAATCTCCACATGATAATGAGATCATTAACTTCAGCATCACACGGATGAATATTTTTTATTACGGCCACTGATCGGAATTGCAAAGGAAAACACATAACAAATAAAAATAAAGTAAAAATAAAACATGTTAAAATATTACAATTGGTGGTGAGTTCATCAGTGAGTAATGAAAGTCTGCCTAATTTTACAGGCAGTGTAGCAAAATAGATTTTGTGGTGGCTTCAGTATACAAATTTCAATTAATCTGTGTTCAAACATCATACAGTTAAACTCAATGGAGCGCTATGCAATATCTGTGCTGCTAAAATTTAATAATCCTCTATTATTATTAGTCAATGTCTATCTTCCATCTTCTCAAAATAGGTCCCAATTTAACAGCTTATGGACCAAGTTCAAAGCATGCATAAGTACCCTAGTATTTAATAACTGTTTATGTAATAGTTTCTGGTGATTTGAACACAAGGGTGGTTTCAAAGGATTAAGCATTTTTATTCAGTTTTATTTATTTATGAGCCATGGTGGCAGTGGTTAGAATGCAGTATGGTAGGCTACTCCTGTTGACTGCCAGCAATTTGGCAGTTCAAGTCTCACCGGCTCAAGGTTGACTCAACCTTCCATCCTTCTCAGGTTGGTAAAATGAAGATCCAGATTGTTGGGGACAACAGGCTGACACTGTAAACTGCTGTTTAGAGAGGGCTGTAAAGCACTATGAAGTGGTATAGAAGTCTAAATGCTAGTGCTATTTATTGAATTTATATGCTGTCCAACACATCCATTAGGTGACTCTTTGTTCAGTTCCTCCAATACCATCCACCAATAGTTACAATCCCAATTCTATCAACTCAGCAATATAAATAATTCAAAAGTGGATTACAAATGGCTGAATTTATTACAAATGATTAACAAACTACATTTATATCTATTGAATAACTTTGATGATTTCCCTGGTGAATTCTCCCATTGGGTTGGATTAAAACCTTCCTTTGATTGAATCTTATGTAATTTAATTTAAGCGTAATTTAATTACTCTTGTGCAAAAATGTTATCTATTCTAGACAATAGATCTGATAGTGACCATCTTCCAGGTATCACAATTATAAAAGCATTCAACAGTTGCTACAGAACCTACTCTAGTTTTGGAAATGGACTCAAAGCTACTGCTGCTCTGTGCCAGATGACTCAGTAACTCAATGAGCATTTCTCAGGTGCTTCTGTCTACAGCAGCATTGCACTTTCAGTCTAGTATACAGTAGTAGTATAAAGAGAAGTCTGGGAATTAATATAAAAATGAGAGAAAATAAAATGTATTATGTATATTTAAATGCATTTCTGAACTTGAACACCTTTATTGTGATCAAAGACCAGTACCTAATAAAACTCAGTAATGTGAAACCGATTGCTTTTATGTGCATAAGTACAAATCATAAATTTAATTGGCTGTATTGGTCAATTGATTACAAATTTTACATATAATAAAACAGAATTTAGCTACACTTAGCATGACAGAAACATATATAATATCTCTGAGTAAAAATCTATGTACTACTAAAATTCTTGTGTCTGTTTAATAAATTGTAATCTTCAAATTTGCAAAACACTGCATCGTAGGGCAACATTTTTGTCAACAATGGTACATCAGTTGGCCAGAATGGTGGGAGCCATTATTCCCAAGGAAATGCAATTTGGGAAGTTTTTGCTGCTTCAGTTCTGCTCAGAGGTGATATTCAGCTGGTTCTGATCGGTTCTGGAGAATCGGTAGCGGAAATTTTGAGTAGTCCAGAGAATTGGCAAATACCACCTCTGGGCCCGCCCTCATCTATTCACTGCCTCCCAAGTCCCAGCTGATCGGCCTCCCAGCTGATTGTCTGGGTCTTCTTTTGTTCCCCTGCACTGGAGAACGGAGGTGGAAAGCAGGTTAGTGGGATGGGGAGCGAATGGGGATTTTACAGTATCCTTCCCCCAGGAGTGGGGTGGAAATGGAGATTTTACAGTATCCTTCCCCAAGGAGTGGGGAGAGAATGGGGATTTTGCAGTATCGTTCCCCACCAAGCCACACCCACCAAGCCGTGCCCACAGAACTGGTATTTAAAAAATCACTGGTTCTGCTGCACTGCTGCTGTTGACTGCTGCCACTGTAGGGAGCTGCGGTCACATGATCCAGATTTTCAACATTCCTTGACAGGTGTAATTGCTGATGCTCCTTGCCACTTTCCCCATAACGAAGGCTTTGCTTGTGGAAAGCTTGCAGGCAGAAAGTCAAAGGAGAAAGAGTGCAATCTCTGTGCATGTGCGCACTCCTTTGCTCCCCTCCTCCACCTGACAACAGCCATTTACCTGCCTGCTGGGAAGGAAAGGGAAGGAGGTAGAGGGAGGAAGAAAGAAAGAAAGGGTGGGGGGAATGAAGAAAGAGGGAGGAGAGGAGAGGAGAGGAAAGAGGGTAGGAAGGACGGAAGAAAGAGTTCCAATGCTCACTGTCAGTTTCCCATAAGGAAACTCCATTGCAACTTTGAGAGGAAAACAATTTTTGAAGAAATGGTGGGCTCCATAAATTGGTTTGAAAATATAAACTCACATAATTTCACATTAAAATATAAACAAATTAAGTTTGTATTTCACTCCACTTACTATACTCACCACCTCATTCAGTGTTTTGCTATGTTCCTCCCAATAAAATCAGTGTGATGATTTGTACAGAATATAGAATAACAGAATTGGAAGGGATCTTGGAGATCTTTTAGTCCAACCCCCTGCTCAAGCAGAAGATCCTATACTATTTTGGATAAATAAAGCCTTCAGTGACGAAGCATCCAGGGCAGTCTTAACAGCATTATGGACCCCGGTCAAAGCAGTGTACTAGGGCCCATACAACAACTGCTCACAGGAATAAAAATGTAAAGGTTGATAAAATTAAACATATATTTGCATGTTAGTATTAATAAAAAGTGCAGTAAAATGTAATAAATATGTTTCTGTATTTATATGATACAAGGTGCATTGAAGGGTTAGCATACACAGATTAGTACAGGGCCCCTATATTTGTGGGACCCATGGGCAAGTGCCTATCAGGCCCATGTGTTAAGACAGCCCTGGAAGCACCCAGAATTTCTGTAGGCAAGCAGTCCAGTCTCTTCTTGAAAGCTTCCAATGATGAAGCTTCCACAACTTCTGAAGGCAAGCTGTCCCATTGGTTGATTGCTCTCACTGTCAGAAAAAATCTCCTTATTTCCAGGTTGAATCTCTCCTTGTTCAGTTTCTATCCATTATTCTATGTCTGGCCTTCTACTGCTTTGGAAAACAGGTTGACCCCATCCTCTGTGACAGCCCCTCAAATATTGGATGACTGCTATCATGTCACCCCCTAGCCTTTCTCTTTGCTTGACTAGACATACCCAGTGTCAGGGTTCCATGTAATGCACCCATTGAAAGCAGGACTCAGAGGCAGGTAGATTCCTTAAAGTACAAGTTGATTGGACACATCATATCAGCACAGCCGGTGAAAATTAACTCTAACAGTTCCCATGGTTTTCACCTCAATAAAAGAGTAGAATCCCCCCTCTCAGTTGTCACATTGTCCGATGGAGATAGATAGCAGGCTCCTCTCCTCCTTCAACAGCCACCTGTTTCACTGACCTTGGTTCCCACAAGAAAACTTTTTGTTTTGACTGTAGCTAGGGTATCTACTTCCCCCCTCCCTTCCCCCTCTCCGGCTTTGTGGCAAGTATGAGGCAGCACAAGATGGCTTCATCCAGGTTCGCTTCAGAGTTGACACCCAGTTCCTGCAACTGTTCATCATATGTGCTAGCCTGAAGCCCTGTAATCATCTTTGTTGCTCTTCTCTGCACTCTTTCTAGAGCTCATCATCTTTTTTTGATCCTGGTGACCAAAACTGGATGCAGTATTTCGAGTGTGGTTTTACCAAGCAGTATAAACTGGTACTGACACTTCATGTGACTCTCTATTGATGCTGCCTATGACCGTATTGACTTTTATGGCAGCTGCAGGACACTGCTGACTCATATTTAAGTGGTTGCCCATTAGCACTCTAGATTCTTAGGCTTTGCATACCTTTTAATTTACAAATAGTTTTTTTTTTCATTTGTACTTATTATACAATTGTAAGGCAGCTATGTTTGCTACTGATTTGTTAACAAATTTGTGAAATGATGACTGCCAGATGATTTACACTGCTAAATGTTGTTTGCAAATAGTTCAGATCCTTTTTTCAGTCAGAGCCATTGTGGTGCAAGTGGTTAGAATGCGGTATTTGCAGGCTAACTCTGCTCACAGCCAGGAGCTTGATCCTAACCAGCTCAGTGTTGCCTCAGCCTTTCATCCTTCCAAGGTCAGTAAAATGAGGACCCAGATTGTTGAGGACAATATGCTGACTCTGTAAACTGCTTAGAGAAGGCTGTTAAAGCACTGTGAAGCAGTATATAAATATAAGTGCTACTGCTATTATTATTTCTCCTATTGGCTCCTGAAATCCAGACAGTCTGTTTATATTTATATCTCCCAAGTTTCAAATATCTTCAATAAGCAGAGCTTTGTGAATGATCCTTTTTCTGGTGTTGTTTTGTTTAACTTAAACAAAATGTCTATGTTCCTTTGTCTCCATATCAACTGTTCCTCTCTTCTGATGGTATCCAAGAATTTCTGGGATTAGTTGCGAATGAAAACATAAAAAAATCACATTTTTTTTCTGTTTTAAGTTTTAAAGTTATAATTCCTAGTTTCATTTTGTAAGGACACCCTTTTGATTCTGGGGTAGAAACGACAGGATGGTGTTTAGTTACATTTGAATATAGAGATGTAGGGATTAAGTCAGGGGTGAAATCCAGCAGGTTCTGACAGGTTCTGGAGAACTGGTAGCGGAAATTTTGAGTAGTTTGGAGAACTGGCAAATGCCACCTCTGGCTGGCCCCAGAATGGGGCGGGAATGGAGATTTTGCAGTATCCTTCCCCTGCCATGCCCACCAAGCCACACTACGTTCACCAAACCACGCCCACAGAACCGGTAGTAAAAAAAAATGATTAAGTGTCGTCAAGCTTCATTGCACTTTTCTCTTTATTTATTTATTCATTTTATTTATTTGTTTGTCACACATGTACAAATGTCAGGGTTCCAAGTAACACTCTAACAAAAGAAAACTCTGAGGCTTGAGTTTCCCCAAAGTTCCATTTTATTAGAGATGTCATATTGGCACATCTGAGAAAACCCGAATCTGAGAGTTTTCAGCTTTTCCCCACCCAAAAGAAAATTCAAGTCCCTGCCCATCATCCACATGTCCATCACATGGTCCAATCAGGTACCACCCAAGCCAGGAGTTACCTTCCACTCATCACAGCTCAGGACCAGTCGACTTTGACTTTCTGAGAAAGAATATTATTCTGGTTACATATCACCCACACTCTGTATAATTCCCCCCTTACAGTTTCCCACAGTAGAATGTTAGGAATATAATCTAACGGTATATAAATCATGTAACAATGCTGTACCTGTTTCTTTAAATCATACTGTAAAATGTGATTGGTTGCTGTTTTCCTCAAGAGGGAGCCAGAATGACTGTTAGCTCTCTGTTTGTTAGATACTGGGCTGATCTGAGTGTTTTGGAAGCTGGCTGTTAGAAAGTGCCGTGAGTTATTGTAGGTTTTGCAACTGCTAGCAAACTTTGAGTACCAGACTGTGTGTATGATTATGAACTATGTTATTTGGATTATTTCTTAACTGAAAGACATTGATGACTGACTGTCTTATCCGTGTATGACTTGAACTGTTTGATGGACTCTGATACTTCTATTTCCACGAAAGTAAAAGCCTATTTAAACTGCAGTGTCTCTGTATGCTGCTTTGTGTGTTCTCCAACAACACTCTCACAACGCTTCTCTGAACGTACTCGCTCTCCCAACGGGGAGCTTACCTAACAGAAAATGTGGCAGACCAGAAGCCCTAAAGTTAAAAGACAGGTTTTGGGCCTCACACAAGATAGCAGGTATAGATATAAACATAAACAAAGGAAGTTAAGTACAGATAAATGGGGCAGTAAGACAGGGATGGTAGGCACGCTGGTGGGCTTATGCACGCCCCCTTTACAGACCTCTTAGGGATGGGGTAAGATCCACATAGGCAGTTTAAGGTTGAAGCTGTGAGGATTTGAGGATGTAACAATGGAGTCGGGTAGAACATTCCAATTTGTTGCTGAAGTCGTATTTTCTGCAATCAAGTTTGGAGCAGTTTCCCTTGAGTTTGTTTGCCCATGTATTATTATGGTTGAAGCTGAAGAAGTTGTTGACAGTCTCTTCATACTAATGGATTTGCAGTATGACTAAGGTTTGAAGATATCCTTTGGGATAGAAGTAACAACAGTTGACTGATGATCTGTGCCAATTAAAATATACAAAGCCATGCAGTTACTACATCCATATGTGAAATAGCTGCAAAATGCTAGAGCACACCCCATCAACGTTTTCAAGTTTCATTTTTCAAGAAATTAGAAGGTTTTGTTCAGCTCTAGGGATAAAGCAAAAAGCTTTCGCTAAGCACACAGCAATCATCTGGTGGTACTATAAATTGCAGAATCTGCAACATTTTGCAGTGCTGTCTATAATTTGATGCTTTGCAATGCCTGGTGAGAAATTCACTCAATCTACCATTCCCATAAGTGTAAATTGTAAGCTCATTAGGGTCATGGGGAATAATTGGGATATTTTTATTTCTTATCTCTGAGGACCATGCTTTCATACTCTTTAGCAATGCTGTGTGGGATTCTAATGAAAGGATTGCATAAGGATGGACTTTCCTTTTGAACCAATATGGCTGTCCTTATTTTCCCAAGCTGTGTGTCAAAAATTGTAAAAAATGAAATACATAGTCTGATGCATGGTATAAGCCATACCCCTGCTGAAGATGGGTGTGATGCTGATATCCCCCATCCCACCCATGAAGATGTTAGAATAAAATAACAGAGTTGGAAGGTATCTTGGAGGTCTTCTAATCCAACCATCTGCTTAGGCAGGAAACCCTACACTACTACAGACAAATGGATATCCAACATTTTCTTTAAAATGTTCAGTGTTTGAACATTCACAACTTCTGGAGGCAAGTTGTTCCATCGATTAATTGTTCTAACTGTCAGGAAATTTCTCCTTACTTCTAAGTTGCTTCTCTCCCTGATTGGTTTCCATCCATTGTTTCTTGTTCTACCCTCTGGTGCCTTGGAGAATAGTTTGACTCCATCTTCTTTGTGGCAGCCCCTGAGATATTGGAATACTGCTATCATGTCTCCCCTAGTCCTTCTTTTCATTAAACTAGACATACCTAGTTCCTGCAACCGTTCTTCATGTGTTTTAGCCTCCAGTCCCCTAATCATCTGGGTTACCCTTCTCTGCACTCTTTCTAGAGTCTCAACTTCTTTTTTACATTGTGGCGACCAAAACTGGATGCAGTATTCAAGTGTGGCCTTACCAAGACATTATAAAATGGCATTAACACTTCACATGATCTTGATTTTATCCTTCTGTTTATGTTGCTGCATTGGAGACACAATAGTACTTGACAGTTAGAACAATTAATCAGTAGAACAACTTGCCTCCAGAAGTTGTGGATGCTCCAACACTGGAAGTTTTTAAGAAGTTGGATAACCATTTGTCTGTAGTGGTGTAGGGTTTCCTGCCTAAGCAGGGGGTTGGACTAGAAGACCTTCAAGGTCCCTTCCAATTCTATTCTATAGCAGAAGTACATATTTATAGGAGCCAAGGTGGCGCAGTGGTTAAATGCAGCACTGCAGGCTACTGCTAGATCAGCAGGTCAGCGGTTCAAATCTCACCGGCTCAGGGTTGACTCAGCCTTCCATCCTTCCGAGGTGGGTAAAATGAGGACCCAGATTGTTGGGGGCAATATGCTGACTCTCTGTAAACCGCTTAGAGAGGCCTGAAAGGCCTATGAAGCGGTATATAAGTCTACTGCTATTTATAGAAACAAAAATATATAGGCTTATTATTATTGATCTTCGCATAGTCCGCCAGATGTTCAGACTGAGTTTGGCATTTTTTCCTACCTATCGAATCCTTAGCAAGGACCTGGGATAGGGAAATCTGGATGTTTGATGGTGTTACAGATATCATCGCAGGATGGAAGCAGTTCCAAGTAAGCCGCCTTCTGCAATTGACTGATGGCAAATTTGTCAATGCTAGTGGTGTTCAAGTGGTGCTCCAATTGTTTTGGGATTGCATCCAAGGCTCCTGTTACTATTGGTACTACCCTTGCTTGTGTTTGCCACAGTCATTCTATTTCTATTTGTAAATCTTTGTCTTATGTTATATTTTTCAGTTCTTTTTCTTCTTTTTTGCCATTTATACATCAGTTTTTATGCCACACAGTCTTCCTCTATATTTGCCAGTAAAGAGCTATTATCACTTGAATTGCTTCTTCTCCTGCCCTTCAGGAAGTATTTCATCTACAACTTGTGCTTTTGTATTTGATTACTGTTGTACCACACTTTCTAATCAAGTTTTATCCTGAATATATTCACTTTCTATGAGTGTTCTATCATTTTGTCGTCCCATTTATCAAGGTGGCTCGTCCCATTTATCAAGGTGGCTGTCTAATCTCTCTATATTCCTTTGGCCTCAATCGCTTCTTGTAACTGGGGTTTGGGTTTTTTTTTGTGGGGGGGAAGTGCTGTAAATTGTCCTGTGATTTATCTGATCTTCTTAAAAACATCTCTTTTTTTCCTATTGACTTTCCTCCATTTGTTGACATTCTCAATAGGGGTATTTCCTTATTCTTTCCTTCTTGGTGTTGAAAGATTTGGTTCAGATTGCTCAACATTCTTATTACTACCCAAGGCTTTCTTGCTCCATCTTTCCCTGGCTGTCATGACAACGTTCTGAAAGCTTTTCCTCTTTGCTATTTTAGGATTATTTATGTATTTATTTGTGCTTCTTGTTCCACGGGGTCTTCTCTCCTTCTGTAACTTCTTTGTTTCTCATTTGTATAAGTATACTGAATCTATTCCTTATGTTTATCTTATATTCTAACTGTATGTTCTCCAGGTTAAATTCTACTTGAATATCTATTTTTTTAATATTTAACAAATATATTTTACATAAATAATTTTCTATCTCACAATTTGCATTTTGTCTAATTGGATTGAAAACAGCAACTTTTCTGTTTTTTATTTCTATTTTATGTAGCGAATAGAATAGAGTAGAATTCTTTATTGGCCAAGTGTGATTGGACACACAAGGAATTTTTTTGGGGTGAATATGCTCTCAGGGTACATAACAGAGGGGGGGAAAAGAAAAAAAAAACATTCATCAAAAATCATAACATACAACACTTAGTGATAGTCATAGGTTTCTAATAAGCAATCAATTCATGCTAGGAAATAAATAAAACAATATCAATCATAAATATACATTTAACATGGTTATGGTCATAAGTGGCAGGAGATAGGTACTAGGAAGGATGAGAAGAATAATAGTAATACAGTCTTAGTGAATAGTTTGAAAGTGTTGTGGGAATTAGTTGTTTAGCAGAGTGATGATATTCAGGAAAAACTGTCCTTGTGTCTAGTTGTTCTGGTGTGCAGTGCCCTATAGTGTCGTTTTGAGGGCAGAAGTTGAAATAATTTCTGTCTAGGATGTCAGGGGTCTGTAAATATTTTCTCTTTTTGACTCGTGCAATATACAAGTCCTCAATGGAAGGCAGGTTGGTAGCAATTGTTTTTTCTGCAGTTTTAATTATCCGTTGAAGTCTGTGTATGTCTTGTTTGGCTGCAGAGCCAAGCCAGACAGTTATGGAGGTGCAGATGACAGACTCAATAATTCCTCTGTAGAACTGAATCAACAGCTCTTTGGCAGTTTGATTCAATGTCCTTTAAAATAAGTCTTGACATTTAAGACAGGTCTCCTCCCTATCTCCTGCTCTATGTATTTGCCTAATTCAATTTCTAGTTCCTCATTCCTGCAATGTTTGTGTTCTAATTACTAGCACAACTTCCCTTCTAGATGTTGCATTTAATGACCATAGAATTCCTCGGTGTCTTTCACCATTCCCTGTGAAGTATGTGCAGGCATTTAAAAAATAAAAATGTTCATTGGATATTTACTAATATAAATTATTCTGCCTTTAATTCAGTTGTAGCTGGTGCATCTTACTGATATCCTTTTGGAATTTTTTACAATTACAATAGCAGAGTTGGAAGGGACTTTGGAGTGCTTCTAGTCCAACCCCCTGCCTAGGCAGGAAACCCTACACCACCTCAGACAAATGGCTATCCAACATCTTCTTAAAGACTTCCAGTGTTGGAGCATTCATAACTTCTGGAGGCAAGTTGTTCCACTGATTAATTGTTCTAACTGTTAGGAAATTTCTCCTTACTTTTAAGTTGCTTCTCTCCCTGATTGGTTTCCATCCATTGCTTCTTGTCCTACCCTCAGGTGCTTTGGAGAATAGTTTGAAACCCTCTTCTTTTGGAAACCCCTGAGATATTGGAACACTGCTCTCATGTCTCCCCTAGTCCTTCTTTTCATTAAACTAGACATGCCCAGTTCCTGCAACCATTCTTCATATTTTAGTCTCCAGTCCTCTAATCATCTTTGTTGCTCTGCTCTGCATTCTTTCAAGAGTCTGAACTTCTTTTTTACATCGTGGCGACCAAAACTGGATGCAGTAATTCAAGTGTGGCCTTACCAAGGCATTATAAAGTGGTATTAACACTTCACGTGATCTTGATTCTATCGCTCTGCTTATGCAGCCTAGAACTGTGTTGGCTTTTTTGGCAGCTGCTGCACACTCCTGGCTCATATTTAAATGGTTGTCCACTAAGATTCCAAGATCCCTCTCACAGTTATTACTATTAAGCAAGGTACCATCTATACTGTACCTGTGCATTTCATTTTTCTTGCCTAAATGTAGAATCTTACTTTTTTCACCATTGAATTTCATTTTGTTAGATAGTGCCCATTGTTCAAGTTTGTCAAGATCTTTCTGTATCTTGAGCCTGTCTTCTGGAGTGTTGGCTATTCCTGTCAGCTTGGTGTCATCTGTAAATTTGATGAGTTCCCCATTAATCCCCTCTTAAAATCATTGGTGAAGATGTTGAAGAATACTGGGTCTAAAACAGACTCTTGGGGTACTCCACTACATACTTCCCTCCATGAAGATACAGTTCCATTGAGAACTATATGTTGAGTGCAACCGGTTGGTCAGCCAGTTATGAAACCATCTGTTGCTGTCTAACCCACATTCCTCTACTTTATCTAGTAGTGGGAACTAGTATTAGATTATTGCTTTTGTGTAATCTCATGCCTTGAATGTACTCATTCGATTTAAACTGGCCATGCCTATTCACCTAAGTATTTATTTGATAAAATGTCCAGCTTAGTATCCTTCATTTATGTTTTGATAATTTCAAGTTTTGCCTTGGGCATGTTTCTCACATTCCATAGTCCAATTGTATATTTTCTGTGCATTCGACAGTCTTCACTATGCTTTAATCTGGTTGCATTGTTATGTCCAGAGAATCTCTAAATTGTAGATTTGGAAGAGGCCACAATAATCATCTGACCCAACCATTTGCAATGGTCAAGAAAACCAAATTTATTGTCCGTGACGGATGACTGTTTAGCCTCCTCAGACAAAAACCTCCTGAGAGGGAGATATCATACTTTCTATAGGTAAATTATTTCACTGTTTTATAGATATGACTGTCAGGAAACTTTTCCTTATAGTTAAATGAAATCTGCAGTTTTTATGGTGTTAATTTCTTTGACTATGGAAAATAAAATAAGTCTTGACCATATTCCCTGCAGGTTCCTCAAATGTACTATGTACTTGAAAACAGCCATCGTGTTCCCCCTTGGTCTTAACACAATAACTGAGTTGTAAGGGACCTTGGAGGTCCTAGTCCAATCCCTTGCTCAAGCAGGATACTGTATACCAGTGATGGCTAACCTTTGGTTCCTCAACTTCTGGTTTGCGTGTTGGGCTGTTTTCGCCCACTGGAGACTTCCCTGAAGTGAAAAATGGCCCAATGCACAAACCGGAAGTTGGTTTCTGAACTTCCAGTTTGCACGTTGGGTTGTTTTTCACCCTCTCAAGGGTTCTCTGAAACCTCTGGAAAGTGAAAAACGGCCGAAAATTAAGGCCAAAATCAGCTGGCCAGCACACACATGCACATTGGAGTTGACAGGGCAATGCTTTGTGTGCCCTCAGAAATTGCTCCGTGTGCCACCTGTGGCACACATGCCATAGGTTTGCCATCACAGATCTACCATTCTGGACAAATGGCTGTCCAATCTTCTTTTATCCAGATCAGACATCCCAAGTTCAAACGTCAATCTGTACCCCTAGATTTAGTTTCCTATGTCATCAACTTTGCCCTCCTCTGAATTCTTCCTTAGTAGCTATCCTTCTAGAAATGTGGTATTCAGAATCATAAACTATACTTCAGGTGTATATTTATTTGATACAGTTCTATATCTAATGCCTGAAACTGTGTTAGCTCTTGTAGTAATTGTCACACTACTGACACATGTTCAGTTGATTGCCAATAACCACATTCTATTCTTTCTGGGATGCAGGTTTCCAACTCCATGTATCTTTCATGTGGTATGTTCTAATATTTTTCTCCATTACATCATATTTAAACATCTCCCTGTTAAGAGATGTCTTGTTCATCACAGTCCATCTTCTACAGACTAGATAGATTTCAATTTAATCTCTGTGTTTGCCAGACCTCCTAATTTTATATCATCTGCAAATTTGATAAACAAGTCCTGTTATCCAGATGACTAATAAAAATATTGAATAATACTGTCCCTGAGATTAATCCCTATAAAGGACTTGGTTATTGACCTTCAATTTGATACAAAACCACTAATTGTAGGTACAGTTAGCCTGCCAGTTTTGAGTTCCCCTTACTGTTCTTCCAATGAAACAATGCTTGTTAGGTTGGTAATGAGAATCCAATAGTAGAGAATATCTGTAGCTCCAGGTTGAGCTGTAGGTTCCTGTTCTCTAAGCTTGGTTGTTTGCTTTCAGATGTTTTATTACCCAACTAGGTAACATCATCAATGGGAGTGGGAGTAAGTGTGGGGCTTACAGTGTGGGGCTTACAGTGGCCTTGCCATTATTGATCAGGATGTAGTTTTTTCCTTGTTAGTTCCTTGAGGAGCATATTATTTTTTCCTTGATTGCTTGTCTAGTTTTAATTCCGGCTTATCTGCATATTAGTTTCTGGAGAGGATGTGTTCTGTCCAGTGGTGAAATTCAATATTTTTTTA
Organism: Thamnophis sirtalis; assembly: GCF_051295495.1. Taxonomy (NCBI): domain Eukaryota; kingdom Metazoa; phylum Chordata; class Lepidosauria; order Squamata; family Natricidae; genus Thamnophis; species Thamnophis sirtalis. The sequence goes on from NW_028261395.1 coordinate 27,064,096, forward strand.
CTACCCGTTCAGGCTTGGTGGGTGTGGTGTGGTTTGGTGGGCATGGTGGGCATGGCTTGGTGGGCATGGCAGGGGAAGGATACTGTAAAATCTCCATTCCCTCCCCACTCTGGGGCCAGCCAGAGGTGGCATTTGCCGGTTCTCCGAACTACTCAAAATTTCCATTATCAGTTATCCAGAACCTGTCAGAACCTGCTGGATTTCACCCCTGGTTCTGGCCTTTTATTTCCTTCTTAACTTTTCATTGTATCTTGGAAAATGAGAATGTTGTGTGGAAGCTGGTCAAAAGCTGTGCTGCAATCAGAAAAATTATATCTACCACTTTGCCCACTAGATTAGTTACCCTGTCAAAGAAGAAAGCAACAAGTCTCATATGATCTATTTTTAGAAAAAATGAGAGCTGCTTGTGAAAATTCAACGTTGTTTCCCAATAATTAAGAAGAATGTTTTCTGATTAGGGAGGATCTCATCATCCAATACCAAACTGGTTTACAGATTACAACAACCTAGGAACAAATTAATATTTTCCTGGTCAGAACCATGTTGAAAAGACTAATGATAAAGGATATTGTATTTTGGGCTATAAAAAGATTTCTGCTTCAGGCAGCTAAAACTTTGGGAAAGGACTTTTCTACTGAATTAATGCTTCCATCCCCCCATTTATTATAATTTTTGAACAGATTGTTGCTTTTATAATTATAAATTATATAGTACTGAAAGTAATCTGTTCTGGAATGAATTCTGTGTTCTATGTCTGATTCTTCAACACTACCTAAACCAGGGGTCACAACCTTAAACACTCAAAGAGCCATTTGGACCCGTTTCCCACCAAAAAGAAAACATCGGGAGCCACAAAACTCTTCCCGTGCCTGACTTTTTCCTGAGCAGCCACAAAACTAGCATATGTATTTTAATTAAAGGTTCTGTTTTCTTCTGAAACTTTTCTATTGTTGGATTTATCTATGATTGGCCTACTGAGGGTTGAAAAGCTCAATAAACCACATGCTGGTGGGTGTCCCACATTTGGCGTTTTTGACAGATATTTTGAGCAACAGCGAGCCGCAGAGAGGGATGAAAGACCCACATGTGGCTCCAGAGCCATGGGTTGCTAACCCCTGGGTTACATTATTTGTGGGATCACCTCCCCCTCAATCTTGTCTACCTGTCCCATCAAATCTGCAGGAGAGGCATATGTGGGTCCCGTTAATTAAACTGTGCCACTTGCAAGGAACCAAGAAGAAAGCCTCTTCGGTCACTGGGCCTGCCTTGTTGAACAATCTCCTTAGACATCAGATTATCTTGACCTACTAGCTCAGAGTTCTCGAGGCTCTGAAGACATAGCTGCATTCCCAGGCTTCGATGTTGATTAGTTTCATTGAAATATTTGCATTGTATTTGTATTGATGGTTTGTTGTTGCTTATTTCAGTTGCTGGGTGTCTGTTTTGTAACATTTTCTTTTTTTTTTCAACTGGACTTTTTATTGCTGTTATTGCTGTTAGACATAGATTGGAATTGGAATTGGAATTGATTTTATTTGTAGGCCGCCCTTTTCCCTGAGGGGACTCAGGGCGGCTCACAGAAACCAGGGAAAGGGGAATACAATACAATACAATACTAAGACAACGACACATAATAAAATAATACACAACATGCATACACCATTCGGGCGGGGTAATGGTCCTTATCCCCAGGCCTGACGGGCGAGCCAGTTCTTCAAGGCTGTGCGGAAGGCCTGGACGGTGGTGAGGGTACGGATCTCAACGGGGAGCTCGTTCCAAAGGGTCGGGGCCGCTACTGAGAAGGCCCTCCTCCTTTATCAGATAGAGTGATAAAAATTGTTCTTAGGTTAGAAAACATGATATCTGCAATTTCCACCTTATTTATATTCTATAGTAGCTAGACCTGTGTTTCACAGCACCTTGGAAACAAGTTTTCTTAATTAGAAACTGAAAACATGCTGCTCCCAAATTCCCCAAAGTCTAGCTTGTATAAGAGAAACAATTAACCATCAATTTTTAATTCGTTTGCAAATTAGGATACTGTTGCAGGTAAGAAGAAAGAAAGAAAGAAAGAAAGAAAGAAAGAAAGAAAGAAAGAAAGAAAGAAAGAAAGAAAGAAAGAAAGAAAGAAAGAAAAAGAAAGTTGTAGCTAGCATATGCTTCTGACAAATTGACACCCTGAATTTTTATTTTCTAGACTCAATCAATTTTATTTATGGACAAAAGGCCAAAAAGCAAATTACAAATGTAATCTAAACTTGGCATTAAATAAAAAAAAAGTTTAACAAATAAAATATTGAATAAATAGAATAATAGAATTAAAACCCAAACTCATTTTTAAGAAAATCCCAAGATTTTTATTTTAAAAAATCATAAAAATTGGTTTTCTGTGAAGACTGAGTAATCTGAATGGATTAACCATGAAAACCAAACCACTGCCAAAAAAAAAAAAAGAGAAGAAGAAGAAGAAGGAAGGGAGTGAGGCAGGAAGGAAGGAGAAAACTAATGCTAGCTAATATATGCCTTTTGAAATGCACACACATCAGCTGAATCCAAACATCAGCAAAGGCAATGAGATGATGCAAAGACTGCTTTAGAAGGTAGCTTCTGCCATAAACTTAAAAAGGGGTCTTCAGATGTTCCTTGGAAATTGTACAGGGGGAAAATACACTTGCCAACATTGTTTTCTAAGTTGTACTTTGTCTGCAAATGATGATGAAACTTAAAATGCGTTCCTCACTCCATTTAATTGCAATTTTAATGTTTAATGTTTTAAACATTAGAGCAGACTTTTAAAGAATTTGCCCATTTAGTTACAAATCGAACAAGAAAGCCTTAAAGTAGCATAAATAAACCACAATTTGATCCAACTATATACATCCTATTTTGTATCATTTGCTTTTGGTAATGAGACAAGAAAATTCACAACATGAAAAAAATTGGGTAATTTATTGTGGTAGCCTAGGTATGATTCTTAGTGTGGTGATCTCTAGTTATACTGGATTCTATCCTTATCATGGGATGTGATGGCTCAGTGGCTAAGACGCTGAGCTTGTCGATCAGAAAGGTCAGCAGTTTGGCGATTCGAATCCCTAGTGCCGCGTAACGGAGTGAGCTCCCGTTCCTTGTCCCAGCTTCTGCCAACCTAGCAGTTCGAAAGCATGTAAAAATGCAAGTAGAAAAATAGGGACCACCTTTGGTAGGAAGGTAACAGTGTTCCTTGTGCCTTTGGAGTTTAGTCATGCTGGCCACATGACCATGGAGACGTCTTCGGATAGTGTTGGCTCTTCAGCTTTGAAACTGAGATGAGCACCACCCCCTAGAGTCAGGAACGACTAGCACATATGTGCGAGGGGAACCTTTACCTTTAACCTTATCATTTCAAATCATCATGTCATTCAGTCAGTGACTAGAAATTGTATATGCTGTATTCCAATATATCTGTATGAAAGAAAGTTGTGTAGCGGCAGGGCTAAACCTAAAGGGTAAATAGTTTAAGATCTCAATCCTCCCAGAAATGCTATGGATGCTCACATCCTAACTCTATTTTCTCCCTTGATGTAGCAAATTGGTACTTTTCACTGCCGCTGTCTATCTTCCTGAGGGATGCCTTTGTCCAACTTCTTCCATCAGATTCACAAAAGAGATAGGACTTCTACTCCTTATGCAGGCAGAAGGAGGGAAAAACAATAAAAAGGAAATTGCTGCTATCACACCACCTCCTGGCTCTGCCTGTTTAGGCATATGACTAAGGAAATTGATAGCTCCCTTTGTTTGAGAGATACTGTAGATCACTCTTACAAGGTTTATGTTGAATCAACGTTCATTTAAAAAAGGGAGAAGAGAGAAGATTCCCTTTTAAGTATTTATATACAAACATTAAGGGATAGAGGAGATTAAAAAAACAGAAAAGTTAAAGTTATAGACAGGGTCTTAAAAGAAGCTCTAACAACAATAACAAAAAAATATTAAAAATATAAAGTTCTGATATCCAAATGATATCCACATCCCCTTTTCCTAGGTTCAAAGTCAACTCTGATGTAGAACAATCTGAAATTGCATAAACCCACACATTGATAGAATCAGTGAAAAATTAACTAGCAGACACAAACAAAATTAAATAATGGACTTGTTGCAGACCTTTTCCCTAATAAATGACCTGAGAATAGATGATACTTCTATGCCACGTTGTTACCTGGAAAACCCTTTTTAAAAACCCTCTGCTTGTTTCCATTTCTCTCTTACTCAGAAAGGTTGAAATGGAGGGATTTGCTTGTAGCACATGTCCCAAAAGCCTTGTGATTCTCCTGGAGATTTAGAAGATGTGCATTCCCGGTTTGAGAAGCAGCTGTCAATTTTATGAATGCTCTTAACATATGTTGAATGTTTCAGAAGGAGGAGAGAAAAGAACACATTAATATTTTTCAGAACTAATAACATTTAGTTCTAACCTACATTCTTGTTTTTTTCTTATTTTAATACTAGTTGATAACCCGGCGCTCTCCTGGTATTTATTTATCCCAACCCTCCTTCCATGAACATCATGCAATTTCTAATGTTGGATTTTCTCCTTACCAGAAGGAGCCCCCGAAAATGGTGTAATCTTTAAGGCTCAGCAGTGTGGCTGTAAATTGATCAATGCCTTTATTTATTTATACTTAGTGTGGTAGAACTTTTATTTAAAAGAACTAAAAATACTTCTTATGGGACCAGATTAAGATTTGCAGATCCCTTTATTAATGTTGCAGAAGAATTCCTCCAAAATGGTTAACATGAAGATGGATTCTTGCAAGTAGAGAAGATGGTTTGTTTTACAACAAATATTCTTTTGCAGTAACTTTTCCGTGCCATTTCATAAAACCCTGTTTAGGACAATGATCTGGCATTATGATCTATCTTCTCAAGTTCTGTTAGTCTGTGGGTGGACCAGTACTGTACACCCTAACATTTGTTTGATCAAGTTCATCCTTTGTCTTCTGCCACGGTGCTCCATATGTTTCTTCATCCATTTTTGTCCCTCGCAGTTCCTCTGTATACCATGGAGGACATAAGGGTTTATGGCAGGGGTGAAATCCACTTACCTTTGTTCCTGGTTTAGTAGCAATGTGAGTACACGCAGTAATCATGGCATTTGCTTCACTGTCTCAAATTGACAAGAATTTTGAAGTTTCTGTTAATGATTGTGATACACTGCCTTGTGATTTCTAAAGTCTCCAGTCTTGATGGCTATATTTCCATTGTGGGGCACAAATTCTCACAGCTTTTACTTAGATCAGGGGTCTCCAACCTTGGCAACTTTAGGACTTGTGGACGACAACTCCACAATTTTGGGACTTTGGATTTAGATTTTCAATGAAAGAAGGCACCAAAGAAGGCACCATTAACAACTCATTTTAAAATTCTAGATTTTGATTAGTAAATTAGTGAATACACACACACACACACACACACACACACACCACCTATTGTAATATAAGGATGGATTTGCCATGCAAGAATAGAATGGAACACAGGAAAATATGCAGTTTCTCTTTTGGGGTGAGAGTTCTGTGTATATAATGCTTGCACCCACACTTATTTTAAGCCTAGTGATTGTTTTTTTATGATTTGCCATGTTCCTCCATTCCATGATTACCTGGTCTCCTTTTATGTGAAAAATGTCAGAGATTTAATCTGCAACTTTCTTCATGAAAACCTTGTTCCTATCAGAAAGCCAGGCTATTTTTAGACAAGAATATTTTTATCACTTTTATCACTGCTTTATTTTCTTAGGTTTCAGTGACAGCCTCCAACTGTTAGTTCCTCTTATAGTTTAAGCAAAATCAATTACTCAATTTCAAAAATATATAGCAAAAAAAAAATAGTTAAAATTAAACACTTCCATAATACAAATAACACCCATATAAAAAGGTAAAAAACACACATTAAGTTTGAAGGTGGCTATATTTTCTGAATCTCCCTTCTCTCCTGAAATATCATGTCATGCTCACATGTAGTTGTTGAAATGATTTATGAGCCGCCCATATCCCTGCTGTGATTCTCTGCACTGTACAAAGATTAAAACCATCACAACAATGTATCAGCCAGGATGCCATAACACCCCAACCAAAAAAAAAACAAAAAAAAAAAACCCATCCCCAACAGAGCTCACCTAATTCCTGGTTGAAATATCTGGAGGGACAACCAGGTATACGATACCTTATGAATGGTTAACAAGAATATATTATGCTGTAAAATATTGGTTTTTCTGAAAAATTGTGATGGAGCAAACATGATGAAACAACTAATCTTATTGGGAATTAGGTGATGATATGTTAAATAGCTTTTAGGGGTGCTCCCACTGGAGACTGGATAGCCACTTGAATAGTATAGGGCTGGGATGGCGAACCTAGGCCATATGTGCTGGAAGTGACACACAGAACCTTCTCTCCAGGCATGTGAGCCATTGCTCATTACTCTTTCCGGTTCCGGTGTGCTGGCCAGCTAGTCTTCACATGCGTGGGAGCACTGGGAACCTGAAGAGCAGCTGCCTGGTGCGTATGCGCACGCTGGGAAGATGATCTTTCGGTTTCCAGCGTGCACATGCGCACTGGCCACTTGGTCTTCTGGTTTCTGACATGCATGCACACACAAAGACCAGCAGGCTGGTGCACATGCACATGCCAGAAACCGGAAGATCATCTTCCCAGCACATGCATGTGCACTGGGCGGCTGTTCTTCCGGTTTCTGGTACACACATGCCCACTGGCCAGCTGGTCTTCACGCATGCATGCGCACCAGAAACCAGAAGACCAGGTGGCCAGTGCGCATGCACGTGCTGGAAACCGGAAGAGCAGTTGCCTGGTGCGTGCATGCACGCAAGACAGGTGCTCTTCTGGTTTCTGGCGCATGCACATGCACTCTCCAGTTATGGCACTCGGTGCTCAAAAGGTTCACCAAAAGTTGCATAGGGTCTCCTGCTTGAGCAGGGACTTGGACTAGAAGACCTCCAAAGTCCCTTCCAACTCTATTATTCTGTTATTCTATTACTAAAACCTTATGAAAATACCAGGAGAAGGGGAAACTTCAAGGTAAGGCTGAAGGTCACCACTTGACTTCATTGCAGTCATACTGTTTGCTCTGCTTATACCTTCTAATCCATTGTTATCTTTTAAAAACTCAAGCACTAGACAATCTGAAAACTACATCAGATAAAATGCATACTTCAAATTGGTCATGGCTGAAAGATACTGCAGCAGGTAGCCTCTTTTATCTCGATTAATTTGCAACGAGTAAGAGATAATCTTTAATCAAACGGAGAGAACAATTTTATTAATTGCACACATGGCTAAATTAAAGCCACATTCCTGTTTTAAATTGTATTAGTTGCAGGCATTATCTGTGTTTACTGTTTAAGCTGCTCCTGTCCTGGGCTCTTGCCTGCTTGACTAAGCTGATTTAAGGAAATCTTGTCAGAACTCATAGAATTTTGGCAGCCGTTTCAGGACTTCTGTGACTGAGATAGAACACAGCACTGTCTTCCACATTTGCATATGGGTGTATATTCAAGGTTTGGGGCATTGTTCAATTTCACTTCCCTTTTTTAAAAAATTTATTTTTTCCTCTTAATACCTGAACTAGACTTAATTAGGGCTTTCCAGAACTCAGTTTATGTACAAATTTCAGGTGTAGAACAAGGCAAAGAAGAACACAAAGGACTTTCCTTTTATGAGAAATCACTGTCAGTATCCATTATATCTAAGGATCTCAGTTTATTTCAAAGCAAATCTGAATCCAACAGTTTGCCACCAAAGCAGTACCTGAAAGAAAAGCATCAGTGTGAGATAGGAAAGAGTAGAATATACCAAGCACAGCAACTTCTGCTAGTCAGACTCTGACATCTGTTTCCTGCTTCTCCCTAGAAAATACAGAGAGAAGAAAAAAGACAATCCATTGGTTCCTAGTTGATGCCAAAAAAAGGTCCCACTTTTGCCAATCACAAAAGGGGGAGATGCTCAAATAAAATCAAGTTTATTACAGTCAAAGACCAGAGACCAGAACAAATAAAAACACTCTGAATATCCAGTTAAAATTCTAGAATAAAATAATAAATAACAGATAAAATCTATATTAAAATCACAATTTGGCAACCAGTCTGTCAGTTACACATGGCCTAACTATAATATAACATCAATCCCTCAACTGGGATGATTAAGTGCTAAAATGCACACAAAAAATAATAGTAATATGAAAAAGGTTTGCTACATTAGTTTTATAAAATAGCTGTGGTGGAATAATTATGTGTTTCCAACAAATCCCCAGTGCTGCTGCACAGAATCTAGACACCTGCACTGTATTCACAGTCTGTGGAGCCGCACAAGTGCAGGAAGGGTAAGGAAAGTATGTGTGCCGAGTTGGGCTTCACATAATTTAACAACCAGTCCGCTTAGTGCAGAACCGAAAATGTGAGCTCGCTTTAGCTCACGCACCTCCCTCGCTTGCACATGGCTTCAAACACATGCCGATTTCATGTGCATGACTTCCAGCACATCTTCTTAGGCAGCCGCAGTGAATAGAGTGGAAATCATCTGGGCTCCATGGGCAGGGCGAGCGAGCCAGAGAGTGTGATATATAGGATGTGATAGTACCAGGGCAAGTTGGTGGGCCCAGCAGGTGGTCGGAACTACTGGTATGGGCGAACCGATCTGAACTGGCAGCAGCCCACCTCTGTATGTATGATATGTGTTAGGAAAAAAGAATGTGGTTCTGCAAGCAAAGATATGCTGGGCTGGTGGGAGGGACTTTCCCAAGTGACTTGTGACATTCCATGCTGGCTTCCCCATTGACTGCTCATGGGAAGCCTGCAGGGAAGGTCCAAAATGGCAATCACATGACTTTGGGACACTGCAATCAGTCATAGGCATAAATTGGTTGCCAAGCGCCCAAATTTTGTCCATGTGACAGTTGGGGTGCTGCAATGGACAGAACTTAAAGGTTTGGTCATAAGCAGTGGTGGGATTCAGCCAGTTTGCACGTATTTGGAAAAACCGGTTGTTAACTTTCTAAGCAGTTTGGAGAACCGGTTATTGGAAGAAATCTCATTTTGTTTTTTTCTACTTTACAGGGCTAATCCTGTAAGGAAGGCAGGAAGGAAACATTCTGGAGTTGTTTCTAGCCTAATCTTTATTGCCCTGCTTACAGAAACCAGTTACATGATCACCGAGCCACACCTACCCAGCTGATCATTAGGGCAGAGAACCGCTTGTTAAATTATTTGAATCTCACCACTGGTCATAAGTCTCCTTATAGTGATAGTGCCTTCAGCACTATCAGACCTCCGAAAAGTCACCAAACAAACGGGCGTTAAGTGAGAACCGTCTGTATATACAATGCAAATTTAGCAAGGTTAATGAGAGATCATTGTTAACCAAGGGATATTTTTACTTGAGGTACATACAGAAGAATCCATAATAAAGTGCTGTTAATTTAGAGAAAAGAACTAGCTTTGTAATGAGTATTTCTTGTACTGACACTTGATGAAAAGTGGAAATAGTTGTGATTTTCTCTTTGAATTTAATTAATTTCAGAATTGCCTTTGAAGTAAACAGGTGAATTGTGGTATCATCAAATCAGTTTATTCATCTTAAACCTCCCCACCCCCACCCCCCCGCCTCCCCAGTTCTACAGTGCTTGGAATGAGCCAAGTTATTATTCTAGTCAAAGAAGTAACAGAGTGACACTACATAGCAGAGAGACTGGTGAGGCCACGGAGAAGAGTTAAATGGGGAATTAATATGGAATCCTTACAATAGATAAAACAAGGTGAAGTGTGACATTCTGCACATGCATGCATACACACACACACACACACACACAAACACACACACACCTTGAATGCCATTGAATCTTGTCTAGTCTCAGCAATGTGCAAACTGTTAGTCTCAGAAGTTACTTGTATATAGACTTGAGCAGTAAACAGCTAGTTGAATACTTCAAGAGTGGGTCTTTTGTTTGTGGCTGACATGCCAAGTTTTTATAATGCAAACATTGCCTAAAGAATCTATCTTATATTTGATTTCACCTCCCTTTTAGCTTGTTTAGAGAATAAAAGCTTTCTTTTGTTGTTGTTTTACTACAATATCAAGAAGGAATAAAAATGGTTCATTCAAAGCAAGTCATTCATTCAAGATAGAGGGATTCTTTTAGATACAGATGAAAAAGTTCTACCGGAAACAATAATGTTAAGGTCTTACATTACTCTAGTATAATAGAGATTTAATTATTTGTGAGACATCTTTGTTATCCACATACTTACACTTACTAAGAGAAATGGAAAGTGCAGAATAATGTACAGGTGCCATTTGGTTTTGAATAAGAAAAGTATCTACTTAAACTCAAACCAATCAAAAGATCAGAAATGTACATTTAAAATCAAATGAACCATTTCAATAAGACATAACATAATGATAGTATAAAACACATAGCATTTATAGCCACTTCTCTTCAAAGTCTCAAAAGCTCATGGGAATAGAATTTTAAATCTAAATACAGTGAACCATTTATCATAAAATTTCCTTTCCCCTTTGGAAGTAGTCTATTGTGGACCACAGGAATAAGCCCTCTTCCATTTAAAATTGTATTGCCACATTTTAAATATTTCCTAGATTTTTGGGGGTGGGGTAGGGTGGGGAGCAGGGGTGGGCTTCTACTGGTTCAGACTGGTTCGGGCAAACCTGTAGCTCTGAAGATCATCTGGGAGTGAACCGATTTGCTCCCATGAGCAAGTGGGCCCGCCCCCTACCCCGCCCCCCACCCCAGTGCTTTATCTACCTTTATCTTCTCAGCTGAGTCACATGGCAGAGTGGATTGCTGCGCCTCAGCTGTTTTCCTTCCCTAACAGCAGTCCAGAAGGTAAGTATTCTCTGAACTGTGCATGCGCGCGCAGTGCATGCCCTGGGGCACGGGCAAGCAAAGCAAGTGTGTGTGCGCAAAGCACATGCTCAGTGAACCGGTTATTAAACCGGTAGGATCCCACCTCTGGTAGGGAGGTATTGCCATCAAATTAGTCTAGATTTATCACCTTGGGTGGCCACAGCCCTTGCATTTTTAATTTTGGTTTAAAGTTTGAAGAAATTGAAAAACTCAACTATGCTTGGCAAATAGTTTCTCCTGATATTTTCTCAGATTTAAAATATTGTAAATATGACAAAATGTCCCACATTTCAAAGTTAAGCCTTGAATATGAAATAAAACCCTCCACACCCCATTTCTTGCTTGCTTCAACATCAGGGTCTATCAACTTGCTTCTAACACTCTGGCATCTTTCAATTGGTTTGTTATAGGCTTTTATAAAATTCATAGCGCCATGATGCTATGTTACCTAATAAAATAGCAAGCATCATTTTATCACCAGTGTCACTGAAGATGAGCAAGGATGATGGAGAGTCAGTTAAGGACAAAGCTATTATGCTTTAAGAAAAACACTGTTATCAGCTTGGTAGGGAAGGTGCTTTAAATTCCTTGCTACAGGGAAGTTACAGTTTATGCGTTTTAATGTAACGCCGTCCCTATGTGTTGCGCTTTCTTGAATTATGTTTACTTGGCCTCTTTGTTGAGAGATGTTTCTTTTGGGTAAGACTGATAAAAGATATACTATGCACAAAATTAATGAGGACATATGATGCTGCTTTATATTGTTCATGGACCATATTATCGCGATGAGTTTACCACTGTTGCTTCTGTTGTGTTCACTTTGTCAAGGCAGATCAGGTTGTAGAGGATCCTTAAATGTTGTTTTATTGTTGCTAGGAGAATTTAAAATTGCTTATGGCTTTCTTTAACCATTTTGTATATCTTTTGTGGGCTAAATAATAATGTTCTACATGTGCTTTTTGTAGTTGGTTTAGTACTAAACCAGCAGTGTCAAACACAAGACCTGCGGCCGGATCCGGCCCACAGGATGTTTAAATCTGGCCTGCAGGAAATATCAAAGGACCGGCTCATGGTGCCTCTGCCGGCCAAAATGGGCCATGGGGGGGTGGGGAGGCACATGCGGACTTTCCATGGCCTTCATTTTGGGCTGGCGGAGTGCTGCTGGAGGCCAGGGATACCAAAAATGGGCCACGGGGGGCGGGGAACATGCAGCCCCGGCACGGCCTCCGTTTTGGGTTGGTAGAGTGCTGCAAGAGGACTTTATTACAATTATATGGCCTCAAGTAATTGCCTGATCTGGATAGAAAACAAGCAACATCCTATGATAATACTATAATTTAATGCCAGATTTTACATACTGTAGGTCCATTTAATCTACAATCCATAATCTATAATTGACAGCCATTTCTATTTACTATTGTGGAAATTTACCTCTGCTGTTATAGCTCGTATTATGTTATTTATGCTATTTAGTTGAATAATAAAAATGCAATAATATAAATAGCTTTTCTGCATGGAAAAGCAATTTACTATTAAACAATGGGGTATAAATTTAGAAATAAAAAGTTTAGTGGGGTATGAAGAATAAGTAATAAATGTTTGCCAGTAATATTTACTAGAAGAGATAGGAAAATGATTATAGTAAAGAACTGTGGAATGAAAGAAGAGAAGGGGAAAAATGCATCTTGAGCCTGTATCAAATGCCCACCTTGGCCATGCCCACCATGCCCATGCTCATCATGCCCACTGCCCTCCGAGGTCAAACACAACCCTTATGAGGCCCTCAATGAAATTGAGTTTGATACCCCTGAACTAAACAAATAACAATGGAGGAACAAGGGTTGTTAATATTATTTGGTATGGTGGATCACTCAAAATGTTTTGAATTTTGTAGTACAGAAATAAGGAATTCTCAGAAGTTTGTCAAGTGAAGGCATTTTCCTTCAAATTCTGAACATTTTTTAAAAATCCATTTTATGTACCTTCTTAAATTTTCTTTGCCTCAGTGGTATTTTAACGTGTGGGAAATAGCATTATCTAAAAAAATAGCAAAACAGAAACAGTTTTAAAGACCCCATCAATTAATAATTATTTTACTATTATTGTTATTATTTGTATTATTCATATATATATATTTCTTTACCATTGCCTTAAAAATGGTTTTCTTGTTATCAATATAAAGTTCAGAAATTCAAAAGATATGAATATACTCTACAGGTATTTTGTTGTTATTGTTAAATTAGATTTCTATTTTTCCTAAATGATTCTATTATTAGCAATGGTAGTGGTTATCATATTGGTAAGTAGTAATAATAGTAATGGTATTTTTATTCTGCCTGAGTTCTTGAAGGCAAGGTAAGATCACAGTCAACTGATCCAACAAATAAATAGAAATACAAATTTAATATTCTGAAAGTCCTTAATGCTTAATACTAATGGTTTATCAGTATCAATAAAACAAATAATTTTGTTATGACCATGATATCTACATGCCTATTGAAAAAAAAACCTAATAATCATATTAGCAAAACTACACTGTAATTCAGAATTCTGAATATTTCAGTTTGAGACAGAGGGAGAAAGCTCTTCATTTCTGCCCTCTGCTTCTATACCTTTATTTGTTCATCTAATTTCAGTCTCTACTAATGCCTGTATGTTCATTCCATGACCTATCTTCATCTTTCTGACATTACTTCCTTCTTTTTTCCCTCACCACCCATCACCAAAATAAGAGGAGGGGTACAGGCAGTGGTGGGATTCAAATAATTTAACAACCAGTTCACTGCCCTAATGATTTCTTCCAAGAATCAGTTCACCAAACTGCTCAGAAAGTTAACAAGCGGTTCTCCCAAAGTGGTACAAACTGGCTGAATCCCAACACTGGATATAGGGAAAGTATGGGTGGCATGCTTTTAAATTTAGCTAAGTCTGCAAGTTGCCCAGCTAGATTAGATCAGATTAATATGCATCTGATTATTGTACCTGGGCAATTTGTAGTCTTAGCTAAATTTTAAAGCATGCCACCCATACCTTCTCTATGTAGGTTCAGGAGAAAAATAGATGTATTCCTGATCCTCTCTCTGTTCAACTGAGCTGACAAAGTATTTTATTAACCCAAGGACTTGCCTGAAGCTATTATTCTTTGATGTCCTTTAGCTAAATCTCAGGAAGATAGTCCATCAAATTTATATATACATTGGCTCTTGGAAAAGTGCTATGCTCACAAATGCAGGAGAGCCAAAATACATCTTCTAAATCATTTTTGAAGAATTCAGAAGCTTCAAAATAGTATATATACTATTTGTGTTATATATGCCCTTTTAATTTACCCTCTTTTTCTACACTATTTTGCCCCTTTTTCTTAAGTTTCTGATCTAAGACTGATAAAGTTATGAATAGGGAGCCCAAGAACAGCCATTTCAGACTGATCCCACTGACAATCACAAGCTGATTGATCATATGAATCAATCAATTTACATCAAAATTCATGAACAAATTGAATATTAATGTGCTACATTGTATAACGAATATAGTACTGATACTTGTCCCTCCATTTCTCTCAAATGTGTGAAGCATTCTCGGAGTCCTTTCAGATTTTTAAAAATGCTCATAAACTTATTTTATCACCATCAAGTATAGAGGATCCAGGTACATCCTGTTTTTTCTGCTACCTGTCTGTGCACCCTTCCTAATTACAGTTTTTTTGACCATAGAAAAGCTTAAGAGGAAGAGATCATTTAAAGCAGGGGTGTCAAAATCGATTTCATTGAGGGCTGCATCGGGGTTGTATTTGATCTAGGGGTGGGGGGGTGGAGAGGGGTGACCAGCTCAACATCATTCATGTGGTAGCCTGAATGCTCTGCCAGTGAAAACAGACTCCCAAGCTTCGTTTTCATCTGCAACAGCCTCCTACAACCCTTTGCCAGGAAACATGGGCTCTCGAGCTGTGTTTTCAGCTGCAACGGCCTCCTGCAACGCTCTGCCAGTGAAAACAGGATCCCAAGCTCCATTTTTGGCTGTGGCAGCCTCCTACAAACCTCTTCCAGCAAAATCAGAGCTCGGGGGGGGGGCACATGATGCCCTCCCAAGCTCCGTTTTCGTTGTCAGAAGCACCGGGGCCAGTCCTTCACCTTTTTCCAGGGTGGCCCCATGGGCCAGATCTAAGCACCCCCATAGGCCAGTCCGGCCCATGGACCTTGAGTTTGACACCCTTAGTTTAATGTGTCTTCCCTGGGGACTGAATTGCACCAGGGGAAGTCAGTGATCCTGCCAAGTGCCAGAGAGTGTTTTGTACAATAAAAGCAACATGTTTTTTACACAATTTAGGACATATTCTAAATAAGGAAAGTGCAGGGACATTGATAATCATTTCATGAATGTCTTTCCAGCTACATTTCATTTTCATTAAATTGAAGAATGGTTTTAAAAAGGCAAAACAAACTTGAGCATGCTAGTCGTAAGCCAGTCTCAACTCAATGCAGTTCAAAATTAAGAGAGGAGAGTTTAAAAAGTCATTCAACAACCGCCTTTTAAAAATTTTATTTGACAGTGATTCCAGAATTTGTCACTCAAGTCAACACTGCACTGGAAAACCTAAGCAGGAATATGATTCATCTGTTTGATGATAATCAATTTGTTGACATCTCTAAGAAGATTTACGACACAGTTCATGACATTAGATGTTCAGTTATGATGATTCGGGTAAGTGTTTCATTCTTTCATTCATTTCTAATTAAAAGATGTGTCATTAATATTGCTATGCAACATTAATATGGGCAGAAACTAAACACAAATAATATGGAAATAGAAATTTCAGGGGTACTTTTTTCAGTATAATAAAAAGTATTAGAATGCTGCTGAATAAAACCATATTATTGCATCATGGAACTACTATTCCTACTACAGGTAAAAGAAATGCACTGTAAGTTTCTTCCCTATGTCTCAGGACTTTTCTTGTTTCTTTAAAGATATACTGTAAATAAATAATGATGGAAAATAGCACGTTAGACTAAATGTATCCTTATTTCTAAATACTCCCCACATGCAATCTCTCTGGGTACGGCAGATGCTATCCTGCCCTTATAATAAAATATAAGTCTATCACTGGGATTCAAATATCCGCAGGCCTGGGCCAGAGCTGTATTCAGGTTCACTCCCCGCAGCATGGTGCTTAAATCTGAAAATTGGTGAAACTCTTCTCTGATGTCCCAAAGATGCTTTTTCAAGAAGCAACTGGACTTTTGGGGGTTTTTCTTTAAAGATATTTTGCTTCTCACCCAAGAAGCTTCTCCAGCTCTTGAAGCTTCTTCAGTTCTTCAGAGCTGAAGAAGCTTCTTGAATGAGAAGTGAAATGTCTTCAAAGAAAAACCAGAAAGTCCAGTTGCCTCTTGAAAAAGCATCTTTGGGACAATCATGAGCTGGATGACTGAGAATCTCCATGGACACTCTTCTCTGATCTACACTGAAAGACAAACTGGTGGGGCTACATTGAGGTAAACAGAATCCGAGTCCAAGAAGAGTCTGAGGTAAACAGGATCCGAATTGTTCCCATGCAGCCATTTATTTGAAAGCAGGCTCCTATTCAATCCTTCTGTTTCATTTCACAGAAAGCAAAGGCCGCGTGCAGCAAAGAAACAGCTAAACCTTAAAATGAGAAGCTTGCTGTTTTCGGGAAAACAGGGTACTTCACTTCTCATTGCTGCTCTCTTTTGTCACCTATAATCTCCCCTCATGGGTGTTCCATTTTCTATTCATGGTTCTGTCTTTTGGGTGCTATTTTCAGGTGCTCTGTGTTTTCATGGTTTTTTCCCTTCTTTTTCTTGCCCAAGCACATAATTTATTAGATGCCACTGCAACAACTTACCACAAATACAGAATGCCATTGTCTTGCTCCTGCCAATTTAGTCATCCTCTGCAGCAGTGTTCCTCAACCTTGACAACTTGAAAATGTGTGGACTTCAACTCCCAGAATTTCCCAGCCAGCATGCTGGGAGTTGGAATCTACACATCTCCCAAGTTGCTCAATGGGGAAACACTTTCTACAGTTTGTTTGGGCAGCCGTGGATTAGTAAGGAAGAACAGCAGTTGGCTTTAAGGCAGAGATGCTGGATACCTGAGGAAGCCATATTTGAATCTTTGAATCCAATAGATTCAGTGCTAGAAGTGAGTCCTTTGATTTTTATATGCAAATTACTTAAAGATGATAGGCAAGTTTAGTATGTTATTCATGCTTATAAAAGCTTTTTAGAAGTTTTATAGAAAAGTAGATTCTTGCCTGTACATCAAAAACCCAAATTATTTGCTAACTGACACATTCCTTTCAAGTATTGCACCCACATGAACGTAGTCAATGCAGAGGGAACACTTTTATTATTAAAGGAGCAAATTCATCAATGCATATTTCTAAGTAATGTCGACTTTCATCTCTGGAAAGAAAAACAAATTTTCCTTCTAAGAAACACATTTTAATTTTATTAGCATACTATACAATGGCAATATGTGTGTGTGTGTGTGTGTGTGTGTGTGTGTGTGTGTGTATCACAATTCTTCTCAGAGAAGTTGCAAAATATTAGGCTCATGTTGTAGGGACTAAGTGACATTGGGGTTTTCAGAACCAAATTTACAAATATTAAATTTACACATGAAATGAACATTTCAAATAAGCTATTAATAGTTTTCTAAATGTTATTATCACTGACTTTATAACCATATATTAGGTTCTTCTACCATTTTTTAAAACATTTGCATAGATGGAGTATTTAGTAAAAGAATCAATATGTAGCTATTTGTTCATATAAATGAGATGAAGCCAAAAATGTAGGAAAATTGTCTAAAATGAATTGGAACAGAGAGTGTATGAAAATGTGCCTGCTTCAATAAACACATGGAAGACCCCCCCCCCTCTCACTCTGCCTCTCTGTCCCTCTCTCTCTGTGTCTCTGTCTCTCTATCTGTCCCTCTCTCCCCCCCTTCAAATATCCCCACCTCCAAGCAAAGAGGATGCAAGAGCTTTTCTCAGATTGAAAAGAACTCTTGCTGTCATTGTCCCAAAAAAAATCAACAGATACAACCTGCCCTTCCTCCACCTAAAAGGCAATCCATTATTTCCTAATTTGCCTATGTGTAATTTGGTCATCTGAAAGTATTTGCCAACGTTCATCAGAGCAAATTGTTTTTAGGATTTACCATTTTCAGTCTAATCTGCTACAAGAACCTGTTGGAAGAAAAATCCATCTGGTTTGGAAACAGAAACTTAAGCAAAGAGTATGGGCGTGGCTTAGCTCTGTGCTCAGCTCTAAAATGAAAGTAGTCTAGTCTTGTCTGTATTAAGCTCTGAACTCTGAACTGAAACCAATCTCTCCTATGCCTATGTTTTGCCTGTAACATTAGAGAATCCACTGTTGGTATTGTATATTTACTCATGCGTTATTATGTACATAAAGAAGTTAATGAATCCTGCTGAATCAGTTACCTGGGTGTGCTTTCTGGATTTGATTGCTGCAACAAACTCTGACAGTATCTTTATAATTTCTGTAACTTTTAAGTTTGGGAATTGTGCAATATGGACTTTGTGTTGGGCAATTCCTATTGTGGCTAATGGCTTTCATCCTGTCTTGGTACTTGGGCGGGGGGCTGCTTGTTCTAATCCTACCACACACTGCTTTTGTTAGCTGTCAAACGTTGCTGCAAGGAGATTCGAAATATCCTGTCTTCCATGGATTTCTGCCTGGAGTATTAGCTTTGCTTATGAATGGAACCATCTAGATAGTTGCCTTCCTCTTCCAATAAGCGCTTTATCCCCTTAATTCTGGCATCTGCTGTGGGCTATTAAGATTATTGGGGGCTGCTTTCTGCCTCTAAAAACATGTTTCTCAATTTTTCCTTTAGGAAAATATAATATTCTGCCTTTTTAAAAATATTTCCCATTCTTTTGGGTGGTGGATTTCCACAAACCCTTGTACAAATTCTATCTTCTGTGCCCCCCACTTTAGCTTTCCAGAAGATTTTGACTGGCTATTTGCAAAATGATCTAAGCAGTTGCTCTAAAATGACTAAGGTACCATTCTTCATTTAGCATTTACAATAATGAAACAAATTGCAGGGTGGCAGTTTTGTCCCCACGTTGTTTTTTTACTAAACTGTCAGTAGTAGATAATGACAATGCATTTTCTAAACAAAGCCTATACACGTTTTATCCCCATTGTTGATCATGTTTCGATCACATTAGGATCACGTTTTATCCTCGCTGTTCCAGCTCCACCTTTCTTTTCCAAGGAAGCGAGCTAGGACTCCTTCAAGAGTGATTATGAAAGCAGATATCTACTGTAAATTTGCCCTTCTTCTCTTCACTTGGGCTGTTATAACAGTTGCAAGAATTTCAGAGTCAAATCAGCCCAGATCAGTGGTGGGTTTCAATTTTTTTTTTTACTGGCTTGGTGGGCATGGCAGGAGAAGGATACTGCAAAATCCCCATTTCCTCCCAGTCAGCTGGGATTCGGGAGGCAGAGAATAGGTGGGGTGGGGCTAGTCAGAGGTGGTATTTGCCAATTCTCCAAACTACTCAACATTTCCACTAACAGTACTCCAGAACTGGTCAGAACCGGCTGAATACTACCTCTGGCCCAGATCAATTCCAGCTTCATTTTAAAAATGCAAATAGCGGGGCAATATCTCTCTCTCTCTCTCTCTCTCTCTCTCTCTCTCTCTCTCTCTCTCTCTCTCTCTCCCTCTCCCTCTCCCTCTCCCTCTCCCTCTCCCTCTCCCTCTCCCTCTCCCTCTCCCTCCCTCCCTCCCTCTCTCCCTCTCCCTCCCTCCCTCCCTCCCTCTCTCTCTCTCTCTCTCTCTCTGCAGTTAGTTGAGTCAGAAAAAAAATCAGAGCAGTTGCTGAGGGCATGAGTATTTGTTTAGGGACATAAATCTCTTCCAGTGAGCTGCACTATGTGTGAGATGATGCATGTCAGTATGAAACTCAGTGACAAGGACAATTGTAGCATCCCTGTCTCTTGATAAGAGAGAAAGCAGTATGTATGGCTGCAGCATTTCCAGCAGATTAAAATAATTGGTGTTTCTTGAAAATGCTCCACACTAAGCAGGAAGCATAATAGCTTGTAGAAGTATCCATTGAAATTATAGGTCTGGGATGGCGAACCTATGGCATGCATGCCACAGGTGGCACATGGAGCCATTTGTCAGGGCACGCGAGGCGTTGCCCTGTCAGCTGCCCAGCACGCATGCACACGCTGGCCAGCTGAGTTCGGCCTTTTTTAAAGACATTTTTCTCCTCACCAGGCTCTATAGGCTTTATAGGAGCCTGGGGATGGGGGGGGGGGGCAAAAAGAGCCTCTGCAGCGCAAAAAAACAGCCCTATGGGGCAAACCAGAAGTTCGGGGACAGACTTCCGGTTTGCTCGTAGGGTCGGTATAAGCCCTCCGTAGGCTTCATGGGCCTTCAGGAGGCTTCCCTGAAGCCTCCGGAGGACTAAAAACCACCCTATGGTCAAACCGGAAGTCCTTGGAGGGCTTAAACCGACCCTACGAGCAAACCAGAAATGACTGAAGGTTCCTGAAGCCTCCGGAGGGCCTCCATGGGGGAGGGGGAGGCTGTTTTCTCCCTCCCCAGGCTCATATAAAGCCTCTGGAGCCTGAGGAGGGTGAAAAAGGTATGGGAAAATGGGGGGGAGTGCCTCTCATGTGCGCTTGCGCATGGGGGGGTCACGCGTTGCATTATGGGTGTGGCACACCTGCGCACTACCACCCTGCGCTCCCCCTCTTATGGCACATGAGCCAAAAAAGTTTCGCCATTCCTCATAGCCATAGGTCATCCAAAATGGCTGTATATGTTCCACTGATCCGTGCCCCAGGGGACAATTCCTAATATTCACAAACCTTCAAGTAATAAATAACCTAACCTAATCTATCATACTTCCTTTCCTTCCCCAAAATGCTATATTGTTATCTCTCTCCTTCCTCTAGCTGCTGGGGTGGGGGTGGGGCAAGTGACACAACTTGGTAGGAAGATAGATTAGGCATCAGACTCCAGGGCCTTAGTGTTAAACATGATTTATCTCTATTAGAATAGTTCTCTGAATTCTGAGAAAAACCAATGAAACATTTCTGTTTCCTAAATTTCAGCATAGTCCAGTGGTGAAATTCGATTTTTTTTACTACCGGTCCTGTGGGTGTGGCTTGGTGGGCGTGGCAGAAGAAGAATACTGCAAAATCTGCATTTCCACCCCACTCCATGGGGGAAGGATATTGCAAAATCTCCATTCCCACCCCACTCTGGGGCCAGCTAGAGGTGGCATTTGCCAGTTCTACAAACTACTCAAAATTTCTGCTACCAGTTCTCCAGAACCTGCTGAATTTCACCCATGGTCCACTGCTTACCTGAGACATTGCAGGGTTTGTTTTAATATCACAAGGCCCACTAACTACTTGCACTGACCTCATTCCCACAAAACTAGGATGGGTATTTTGACCAACAAAAAAGGAGAAAGCATGTATTTGGAATGAAGGATGCATTTACTTAGGTACTAGACAATCAATCCTAGATTTATTTTAAGCTGTGTATTAGGCATTTCAGCATATCTGTGCATTATTTAGGCATGTAAACCTTCCACAGAAGCCAAGATGAGAAAATTAGCATGCATTATGGCCAGCTGCTGGCTGGGATACATTGATTCTCTGCCAGATGCATCAGGCTTCTGATTATACAAGGAATCCAGTGCTAATGTGAGCAAAGATTCTTGATCAAAATGTAACTGGGAGATGCAGATGAACAACATCAATTCATGAGGCTTCCTTCCAACATGAAAGAGACTCTCTCGATGGAGGTTTTAACCCTGTAACCACAATGAGTTGCATGTGTACTATATAGAATTCTGTCAACTGATATTGTTCACTCAGACTGCTAATAGTGATGTTCAAAATTCAAGCAATTCCTCAGAAAAAGTAAATATTTAGGAGCCAAATGAAATCTATCTATCTATCTATCTATCTATCTATCTATCTATCTATCTATCTATCTATCTATTTATTTATCAAAGACAATTACCACTCACTCATCACGAAATCTCCAGAACCATAAAGCATACAAACTTGAAATTTGGCACGTATGTTCCACTTGGCTTCTAGGTGCTTGCTAAAAAAGAATTTTTTGAAATGATCATCAGATCATTAATATTTCTTATACAGCAATTAACACACTCTGATGCTAAGGAGTTTTACTCCCCCTTCCCTTCTGAAAAGAACTCTGTTCCAACTGCCAGTTTCCTTATATTAACACGCTCTGATTCTAAGGAGTTAGACATTCTACTCTCCCTCCCCACCTGAAAAGAATTCTGTTCCAACTGCCAGTTGCCTCACATTCTGTTACCTCAGTTCAAACTGGCAGACGTTCCACTCCTTCACTCAGGAGCTGTCTTGGGCTCCTTACAGTACTAAACGTCGGTATCTCACCAAAATGTCTATGTCTTCCACCTATGGAACTGTTTCCGGACTCAAGGAGGATGGAGTGATATTCTCTTATGTATTTCAAACCCTGATCACCACTGAGCCAACGGTTTGTGAACCAAATTTCTCCTGTGTAGCCTGATCCCATAGTTTTGTTGCGAAACACGGGTATCCAGCTACTAGTTTAACATAAATGCATACTACATTCCTGTGGTAACAGCAGAATGTCAAATGATTGACAAGCATCTTGCTTCAGACCCTATTATTATTCTGAAAGATAATCTGTTGAAAATGACAATTAGTCCCCTGCTAGATTATTGGTTCAAAATAATTAAGCTTTCCATTCTTTCTGTGAAAGTGCCAGAGTGCTCTGATACTTTTATAATTTCTTTATTCACTATTTAGCATATTTTCTACTCCCTATTATCTTATACCTTACCTTTTTCACAGCAAATTTAGGTCCTTTCAGATCTTTGCCAATGATGACTTATAAGTAATTTAAAAGATTACTGGCAATTGCAAGAGAGATGATTGAAACAACCAATACAATTTGATCTGTTCAGGTCATAAATAAGGAATCATCAAATAGAACATAGACATATGTTTGAATTCAAATGATTTTATCTCTTATTTTCATACCCAGATACAAATAAGAACATAGGGATCATATTTCTGATATTCAGAATATAAGGAAAAGCTAAACTCCCTTTAAAAAGCAGAGGTGAGCCAAGGACAAAATTGAAATTCAGATTCATTCATGTATTTATTTGCATTATTTCCATGCCACATAATCATGTCATCTTTGGAAGTGAATATTGAAAGCCAATA
The DNA here is from genome assembly GCF_051295495.1 of Thamnophis sirtalis. Lineage (NCBI taxonomy): Eukaryota > Metazoa > Chordata > Lepidosauria > Squamata > Natricidae > Thamnophis > Thamnophis sirtalis. Next base: position 27,087,285 of record NW_028261395.1, read on the forward strand.
TATAAAAAATAACCACTCCAACCCACATTAAGATAATTAAATGTAACATTTATTACAGAATTTTTTTAAAAAAACCTGTAAATGTCAAGAATTTAAATAAAACAATTACCATACATTCTCCATGCTCACCAAAAGCTCAGAGAAAAGCTTCAGTATTTAATATCTTCTGAAGCATCAGAAATAAAGAAATAAATGTAAAGAAGCAGCTTTCAATCTTTTTTATAGCAATTATAATTTTATCCTCCCTTTTTAAGACTACATCCTGATTCCTTTCTTTTCATATTTTACCCTTTCTAATAATCAAATCCATAAATCACATTTTTTTCCATTTCCAATAAAAATTCCCCAAAGGTTTTCTGTCCCTAACAAATATAATTATTGTCTTGTCCTTAATCAAATAAGACCATTTTATTTTTTCTGCAAATATTGTCATCTTCATCAGCCATTCCACCATTGTAGGTATTTCCAAATCTTCCTAGCTTTGTGCATCTTGCTGCAGTTACAAAACTGCACGTACAAAAAACAATCTTCCATTTTCTTTTTCTAATGGACAAGTCCACTATGATAAAAATGACCCTTCGATTTTCCATGCTTCCAACATATAAAGCTAAAGGTGCAGTGGTTAGAGTGCAGCACTGCAGGCTACTTCAGCTGACTGCTAGCTGCAGTTTAGAAATTCAAATCTCACAGGCTCAAGGTTGACTCAGCCTTCCATCTTTCCGAGATGGGTAAAATGAAGACCCAGATTGTTGGGGGCAATATGCTGACTCTGTAAACTGCTTAGATGGCTGTAAAAATACTATAAAGCGGTATGTAAGTCTAAGTGCTATTGCTATTGCTATACATTTAAAGTAGTTTAATATAGCCTAGATAATTTTTCTGATATTATATACCCATGATAAAAAGTTCTCTTTTAAATTATAAGGAATATTTCAGTCCTTTCAACCATGCCATCTCCCATTGATCCAACTGTATATTATAAATGAAATTCTTAGCTAATTTTATCCTACACTCTAACTTGTTTTTTCTCCATTTCAAATTTTAGTAAAAGCTTATGCATTTTGGCAATGACATTTTCATCATTTGTACATAATGCAGTCTCATATTCCATCTTATATAACACATTTCCAGTTGCCTTTTTGTCTAAATTAAGCCTTTCTTTTAATTGTGTACATAAGAACCATTGAAAACTAAATGCCTTTACAGTTAATTGTTCTCTTGATTTCGTTTTTAGTTCATCATGTTCCCTAATTAACATCCCTTGGTATGTTAACCATTTCTCCTTACTCTCTGATTCCGTTGTATAATATGCTTTCTGTGCTGAAACTAACTAAGGGAACCTCTAGCACTGTTTCATACACTCAGTATGGCATTTCTAGCATAATGATTTTTAAAATCTACATTCCTATTATCATACCATAAAAAGCCATGCCACCCAAATCTGAAATTATGACCCTCTAGTTTTAATATCCATTTAATTCTGAAAAGTAACCACTCTTTCATCCAAATTGAATGGCAGGCTGTAAAATATAATTTAAAATCAGGCAAGCCCATTAGTTTGAAGCAAATAAAGGTAAAGGTTCCCCTCGCACATATGTGCTAGTCATTCTCAACTCTAGGGGTCAGTGCTCATCTGTCAGCATCACTTCATTCAGTAATCAGGAAAGAAAACCACTAGACTCCATTTGAATTGAAATCAAGTGTACTTTTACTAATTATAAATGAACAGTTGCAAAGCTAAGCTGAGTCTGGTTAATTAGGCGCGAAAGCTAATAATATAATGTATAATTCATTCCCCTCCCCTTGGCATCCCTGTGCACAGTCCAATCATATTTCCCCCAAATGTCAGGTGTGAGATAACTTCGAAAGGCATCACCAGGATGGAATGCTGGACCGTTGGCCTTGGCGGGAAACACCCCTCTCCACATGCGCAGTAAGGTGGTCAGGTCAGCATCTAGAAACTTCCTCCAGCACATCAATGATTCCCCTCCCAAATACCATGCCCCCCCTCCCCGTTTCAATGGCAGCCGAAGCAGCAGCAAAGCAGATGCTGACATCATCTCTGTTTCAAAGCTGAAGAGCCAGCACTGTCTGAAGATGTGTCTGTGGTCATGTGGTTGGCATGACTAAATGCCAAAGGCGCATGGAACACAGTTACTTTTCCACCAAAGGTGGCCCCTATTTTTCTACTTGCATTTTTATGTGCTTTCGAACTGCTAGGTTGGCAGAAGCTGGGACAAGTAATGGGAGCTAACTCTGTTACGCAGCACTAGGGATTCAAATTGTCGAACTGCCAACCTTTCTGATCGACAAGCTCAGCATCTTAACCACTGAGCCACCGTGTCCCTTTTAGAAGCAAATACATTCATATCCAAAATTCCAATGATTAAAAGAATAATTTAAATACACTATGCAGGATTTGGAGTTTAAATCTCAAAAATTTGGATTGTAGAGTCTCAAAAGATCTTGACTCTTGACAAATATACTGTGGCCCATAGAGTAGAAGACTCATCATTTTAGCTTTATATTCTACCGAACTAGGCAATTAATACCTTTTCTATTGTTAAATTGCATAGTGTATAAATATGTACGTACGTACGTACATACATACATACATACATACATACATACATACATACATATATACATAGTGGGGTTTTTTTTTGTCAAAGCACATGGTGTGCCCAAATATGGGAGGGAGCATACTGCTTCTCTTTTGCCTTCCAGCCCCACTCCAGGGACCTTCCAGGCAGACAAACCATTTTTTGTGTTGTATATTTGGCACACTAGGTGCTTTGACAAAAGAAAAAAAAACTGTTAATCATTCCCCTGGCTCAACTGACAAGGGAGGAGAGCTTGTGGCTTAGAGGTTAATACAACTGCCTATTATATAAAAACAGCCCAAGTTCAAATCCCAGCAAGGCTATGGCTAGCTGATGAGAGCTAAATAGTTTGAAATAGATCTATACTAGTCTCTCTTCATTTCTTTATCAGCAAAAATGCAATATATATCTCAACTGAATTCCTGCCTTTCAATCAGAAATTCTGTAAGGCTATAGTATGTTAAGGCTAGATCATTTATTGTATTGTATTCTACTTTTGAAAATGGGTCTTCAGGACTACAGGGTGAGACTAAAACAGAACCAACTCCATTGTTCCTTGTCAAGGAAAAGAATAAAATGAAATGGGAGAACAATGGCAAGTAGAAAAAACAAAAAGAGTCTTGCAGGAAAAAGAATAGCTGACAACAAAGCTACTGCTATAGTTTGAAAGTAACTGACAAGGGCAGCAGATACTTCTTGGAAATTGCACAGCAGGGTCGAGAATAAACCCTTTTCTTGTCCTAAAGCTCTGTTAGAAACTTTTTTAGTCTTCACAGATTCAGAACCGTTGTGTGAAACCCAGAAACCAGGAAGAACTTAGAACTCTTGGAACCAAGATAAGAATTACTGAGTTATAAATAGAAGTAGTTACTACTAGCTCAGTAGTTAGCGAAGAGAAGTTGGGAACAGGATAGTCCACATACTCTTCTTAAATAAACAGGAGATGCACCACATAAACACAGGGACCTGATAATCTCTTAAACCCATTCACAGCATGAAGTTTGAAGGGCCAGATGGTTTCCAAAAAAACTATTTGCACTTGATGAAAAGTAACATATGGATAACAGATTTCAACGTAAGGGCCATTGATAGAGAGGTGTGTGGTTTCTTTTAAAGATATTCTAGCTATGTTATGATTAAGAGGAACTAGAAATAATATTACTACAAGGATCACAGAAAGGATCACAAATACGACAAAAAAAAATTGGCTCACTGACCATCAATTTAATAATTATTTGCACAGTTGATTGAGAAAAAGGGGCAAATCTGTTGCCAATTTCTGTCAAGCATCTCTATTTTGCATTTCCTTACCTTTTTCTTTTCTCCTGCAGCTACGAAGGAGAATGAAAAAGAGAAAGATATATTTGTGTTTTACCATGAACTGGGCAAATATTCTCCCTTTAAATGTAAACTGTGATCTTAGTTTCTGATGCAAACTGTATTGCAAAGAACTAGCTAATGAAAAAGCATGCCTTTGGTCACCTCACAAAAATAAAAATAAAAATTAGTTATGCTTTCTGCTTTGGGGTCTGATAGTATGAGGCAGTCCTGAGTGAAAGAACTTAATGATTTCTAACTCGATATTGAATAACAAGATTTCAGTAAGACTTTCACAAGGAAATAAGCATCGTAAGTACTTTCCCACAACTATCTCAGTTCAGCCCAGTAGGCAGTGGATGTCAAAACAAAAATTAAGATGGCAGCTATGACCACAGAATTCCAGTTCTGACCACTGTTTTAGGTTTATACATGTTAAAAAGGGGGCCTGGGTCTCACTTATGCTGTCATGGCTGCCATCTTGATTTTTTTTTGACATTTCCCATTGAGGATCCTGGCTTATTCCATAACTTAGAGAAACTGTCAAATATTATTATTGACAACAGTGCTTTTTACACACACACACACACACACCAATACTTCTCCAACAGTGTCATTGCTTACGAAAAGAACCTTGGTTAGAAGTCTGTGGTGATGGTGATGATTGTCAACCAGTATTCACAATTGAAGCAGAAAATAGATAGAAACATCACGGGGAAAAAAAATCTCCAAGATATTCACTACAAATAAATGTCATAGTGTTCTCTCAATGTGCAAGGACAGCCAAGTTATTTTGCCCTTGGTCCTCCCTTCCCTTTTCTCTGAGAACAAAACCACAAAAGCAAAACCTAGTGCATTTTTGTCACAACCCCTCAACCTAATTTTCCTGTGATGAAGTCCTTCTCCTGCATAATGGTAGGGTCCATTTCCCATATTCAGAATTACTATATTGGAAAGGTTAACAGTAGAGATAAGGGTACTATTGCCAAGTCTATAATCAACTCTGCATAAATGTATCTCCTAAATAGTTTATTTATTTATTAGTTTGTCAAACATGTACAAGATGGCAGGTATAATTGGACATGAACAAAGGAAATGAATACAAATAAATGGGGACAGCAGGACAGGGATGGCAGGCAAGCTAATGGGCTTATGCACGCCCTCTTTACGGACCTGTTAGGAATGAGGTGAGGTTCACGGTTGACAGTTTAAGGTTGAAGCTGTGAGGGTTTGAGGATGTAACAATGGAGTCAGGTAGAGCATTCCAGGTCTTGATCACTCTGTTGTATGTGTAGGAGAGAACATAAAAATCAATGTATATTTACTTTGGGAATTTGTGTGTGTCTGTGTATCTATGCATCTATCAGGGGTGGGTTGCTCCCGGCATTACTGCCGGTTTGGTGCATGCAAAAGATTTTTTGGCATACATGTGCATTTGCAAAAAAAAAAAAAAAAAAAAGGTCTGTGCATGTGCAAAACGTTAAAAAAAAGAAAAAAATTAAATTTGCTCAGTTACAATTGTTCTGCTTATGCGCAGAACCAAAAAACAAGATGGTGGCCCTGTAGGAGAACCGGTTCAGGGGTGTGGCAGGCCTGGATTGTTACCTGTTCCAGTTCAGTTCGGACTGAACTAGTCCAAACTGGTAGGAGCCTACCTCTGGTATATATATATATATATATGTATATATGTTAAAAATATGTTCAATATAATGTTAGCTTTCTGTTCTTGGAGAACCAAGGGTGCCTCCTCATGATGGTTGTCTGGGAATTTTTTTAAATAGCATGGGAAGTCACTGAAGGTATTTTCTGTTCAAGAGAAATAGGACCGACACTCAGCAAGCAGACCCAAGAGAGAGAGAGATAGGCTATCATTGGAAAGTCAGCAGGAGTTAAAGGGTAGTAAACCCATGAATAAAATACATCAATGGGCAGCATTCCAGTTGAGAAATGAAAACTTGTCTGTGACAGGTTAACTCCATGGTCTCTACACAGAAAACAATATTTAAGAAAGTGCTTGACAGTCTTTGAACAGGAAACTAAGCTTTTCCATTGCTTCCAACTGGGCAGCATCAGACCATTTGGCATCTGAATCAACCAATTCTTAGATAGGGGGGCATCAGCAGGGCGTCAAAATGGTCCACCTCTCTCTTTCTTTCAGACTGCAGCATCAGCATGAGTTCAGATTGGACAGCCTCAATGACTCTTTTCACTGAAGCAAGAAAAATTTGGACCATTGGGGTCTTTTTTAAAAAGCATGAGGGCTTTTAGTAGAAAGGTACAACATGCTGTTAGTTATAGGAATGGCTACATCTGGCTACCAAAAAAGGTAGATAAAATGGATGCAAACAGAGATTTTGGCAACATGCAAGGTGTACCTGCGCTGCATGGTTTGGGAAGAAAACTTGCAAGTGACATATGGGTAAAATAATAGTGGGACACTCTGCAGATCTGCAGGGCTCCATGAAAATTGCCAACACGAATGCCAATCATCATAATTTTTGTCTGCATTAGCCCCAATGTTTTTGTTTTTATTTAAATGTAGTTATTTCAACACATTAAGCGAACTTGACTTTAGTCAATCTTTTAACTGAAAGTAAAAGCCTTTTCTTAGTTCATAATTTAAAGAAATCATTTGCTTAATAAAACACTGTCAATAAAGCTGCCAAGAATGCTGTCTAGAAAATAATAGCAGTTTCTTAAAAGTGCATACATTGCCGTTGTAACCATTGAGTTCATTTTTATGACTCCAGCGTAGGCATCAATTGCTGCCAGCTTTTCCAGTAATTGCTAAGATTGAGACAGAGGACAGAAATCATTGTGTAGATTACGCAAAAGAGAACTGAACGAATCTTAAATCAAGATGTGTATGCATCAGTGGTGGGAGCCTGCTGGGAGCACCAGGTACCGTTCCGGTACTGTGCTCTGGAGGGCCCACCCACCCGCCCGCTCTCCTTACTACTATTTGAGCCAATTGGGGCATTTGCGCACGTGCACAGAGCATACGGTGCCTGCGCGACACTCTACCGAGCAGCTGGAGCGTCGCGGGAGATGGGTATGCATGTGCATGCTGTGTGCATGCACATGGTAGGCGCCTGGCCCTGTTACACTGTACCGGTTGCAACAGGATCTGGAACCCACCCCTGGTATGCATACACATATGCACAGATAGTCACAAATAAAGGTAAAGGAAAAAGTTCCCCTTGCACATATGTGCTAGTCGTTCCCAACTCTACAGGGCAGTGCTCATCTCCGTTTTAAAGCTGAAGAGCCAGCACTGAAGGCACACAGAATGCTGTTACTTTCCCACCAAAAGTGGTCCTTATTTTTCTACTTGCATTTTTACATACTTTCAAACTGCTTGGTTGGCAGAAGCTGGAACAAGTAATGGGAGCTCACTCTGTTACACAGCACTAGGGATTCGAACTGCCAAACTGCCAACCTTTCTGATCGACAAGTTCAACGTCTTAGCCACTGAGCCACCTACTCACACATACACACCCGTATATAGGATTTGGGGAGAGAGTGTAATATAAATTATCTGGAAAAAGGATGGAGACATTCAGAGTCCATATTGATAAGCCATCGCAAGTGGGAGAGATATGAAAGCTTTGTTTTGCTTTATAATTCTTGCTATAGTGGCTCTTGCATTGTGCATTTGCGGGGAATACAAAGCTGCCTCAGGCTTGGAATCAGCACAGGGCACCAGCAGTCAGAGGCCTCCCCAAAGAATCACTGCCCTGCTACCAGGCTCCTGGGCAGCAGCTCAGAAGTTCAAATGGCAGCTTGAAGGCAGCTGGTCCTGAACACAACCCTCATGTTGCCACTGTCAAAGCCTGGCCGAGTACATCAAAGGCAGCCGGGTCAGTGAAGGAGCCCTCAGACAAGAGTCTGTGAAGGCTGGATGTGAGAGTTTATCTTGAGCACCAGGAGGGTAATTATTCTGTTTTTCCTCTTACCTAAATCAAGTCCAGAATATAAGAGATGCCTCTAGGCTATCACAGTCTCTTTTCAAAGACATGCAATTGAATGTGCTTAAGTATTCAGGCCAGCAACTTTGAGGTGGGTGGGATGAAAAGGAACCAGGGATTAATTTAATATTTGAGGATGAGTGCAGGACCTCTGGAAAAGCAGAGAGATTGCTTTAGATGAAACAGGCAAAAGTTTGATTTTATTTTATATCTAAGAAGGTTTTCCCGTCTGTAGAATCCATTGAGAAAAGACACTTCATCAGCACCGACAGCTCTGGTCAGAGGCCATGTGTCCTGAAGAAAGGACAGAGAAGCGGAGCCTCTGTTTTCAGGTGCTCCTCATTCAGTCGGGAGGAGGGAGGGACCAGTATCTGCTGTTCATCTCTCCTCACGCCTTTGTGGAGTTTCCAACTCTTACTTCCAACTTCTTACCCATCCCCACTTTTGTAGGTAAATTTTTTTTTGAGTATTTTTTTGAGTATTTTATTAAGATTTATAGGCCGCCCTTTTCCCTGAGGGGACTCAGGGCGGCTTACAATCATTAGGGAGGGGGTACAATACAAAATAAACAATATATAAACAAAATAAAGTAGTAAAAACACAACATGCATTCTACATTCAACACTCGGGTGGGGCAATTTAAGGACTTATCCCCAGGCCTGTTGGGAGTGAAATTATAGTGAACGTAGCAAAGTCCTACACTTAGGCAAGAAAACCAAAAGTGCATACATAGACTGGGTGAAACCGGGCTTAATAGCAGTGAGAGGGATCTTGGAGTCTTAGTGCACAACCAGCTAAATATTAGCCCGCGGTGTTCAGCGGCAGCCAAAAAAGCCAACACAATCCTAAATTGCATTAACAGATGGATACTATCAAGATCAAGTGAGGTGCTAATACCACTCTATAAAGCGTTAGTAACACCACACCTAGAGTCCTGCATCCAGTTTTGGTCACCACACTATACAAAAGATGTTGAGACTCTAGAACAGTGATTCCCAACCTTTTTGTGGCCATGCCTCACCTAAACATCTCTAAAATCCTGATGCCCCCCCCCCTCTGCCTTGTGATATATAATTTTTACTTTAGTCAAAAAGTGAACTCTATTCACACGGAGGAAGCCTAAAAGGTCATTAACTTGGTTTAAAGAAGGTTCAAATTGCCCCCCTGTGGGGTGTGGGCCCCACATTGGGAACCACTGCTCTAGAAAGAGTGCAGAGAAGAAGAACCAAGTTGAATGGTTGCAGGAATTGGGCATGGCTAGTCTAATGAAGAGACGGACCAGGGAGACATGATAGCTGCATTGCAATATCTAACAAGTTGCCACAAAGAAGAGGGAATCAAGATATTTTCCAAAGCACCTGAAGGCCAGACAATGAATAATGGATGGAAAACTGATTAAGGAGAGATTCAACCTAGAAATAAGGAGAAATTTTTTGACAGTGAGAGCAATTAACCAATGGAGGAGAAGTTGCCTTCAGAAGTTGTGGGAGTTTCATCACTTGAAACTTTCAAGAAGAGATTGGACTTCCATTTGTCAGAAATGGTGTAGGGTCTCTTGCTTGGGCAGGGGGATTGGACTAGATGACTTATAAGGTCCCTCCCAACTCTGTTAATCTGTCTGTTTAAATCTGTTGTGATATGCTGGCATCGTAGCTACCACATGATTTTTCTTCCCTTGTGAATAAGGATCAGGCAGTCTGCAGGGCATAGCCAAAGAAGTATTAAAATGTTATAATTTCATGGTGGCAATCAGCAATTTTTAATTGGATAGTTTCAGGGGTGGGCTGCTGGGGGTTTGCAGGGGTTCCGGAGAACCTCTAGCTAAGATTCTGTGCAGTTTGGAGAACTCTCAAATCCCACTCCTGCCTGGCCCTGCCCACCCCACCCTTCCCAGGAGTCCCCACAGGGCCTGTTTTGGCTGCAGGTAAGTGCAGGGCGTGCGTGAAGGCTTGGGGAGGGTAAAAAACGGACCTACTGGAAGTTCAGGAAGGCCGGAAACGGGCCTCCAGAGCCTGGGGAGGCTGTTTTCACCCTCCTGGAGGCTCAAGGAAATCCCCCAAAGCCAGGGGAGGGCAAAAATGCCCCCCCTGTCGTGGTGCAAGAGACCCACTATGCCATGCCCACCCAGCAACCAGGCAGAGAACCCCTTGCTAAAAAATTTGTAGCCTACCCCTGGATAGTTTCATATAATTGTCATCTACCATGTCTTGAAAGCAACTACTCAGGATATTGAATGTCAATATATATAAATTTCACCATTCATTCATTCATTCATTCATTCATTCATTCATTCATTCATTCATTCATTCATTCATCCATCTCCAATTCCTAAAAATAACAGATTGTTTAAATTTGTATTATAAATTGTGAGGCTATCCGTTATTTATTTCTGATTTTTTAAAAAAATAATACATATTACTGAAGCTTCACAGCGGTTAAACAACATAGCAAGATGATAAAAACTGTTAATATAATTCTGCTTTAATAACAAGTCCACCAGCAAGCTTCAATTTAGAAATTACTAAATCAGCCTTACTGTCTTTCACCATGTCCTAGGCTTCAAAACATGCTGGCCCACTCAGTGATCTGGAAAGAAGATTGTTGAATTGAAGGCTGGGGGATCACTTTTAGAAAATGCTTGAGGAGTCAGTTAAAATCAATTACGGTATTCCCCACCACTTTTTTTTTCCACTCCAAGTTTTTACAGTAAACTTTTTTCCTAGGTGCTGCTTGGAGTGTTCAAGCATGGGTTAACTTCAGCTTGCTGCCCAAGGACTGAGTTTAAAGTCTTGTGTAGCCACGCCTCCTGCTCCCTTTGGAGGCCAGTTTGAAAAACTCAGTCGCCCTAAAAGGACGCAATTGGGGAGCTCCAGTTCTTGGACAGCAAGCTGGACTCTCCAAATTAGAATAGTGTAGCCTTTTCTTATTTTTGTTTCACTGTTGTAGCCATAGATAGCCTTAGGTTTTGTTGTTTTGTCTTGGAAAACATATCTCTTCGTTTCTTGGCTTCTCTCACGCGCGGAGAGAAGCATAGAGCGCAACAGTTTTCTGCGCCCACACGCAGTTGAGGCAACACTGGGAAGTTCGTTAGTGGCAACTGATGAGCTCAGGGGCCAGGTAGGAAGGACAGGAACCCCAGTAAGCTGTCAGAGGACTTTTTTTAGCCCCGGAGGCTCTACTGAGCTCTCCGGATTGCTGATAGTAACCCTAGTGCTGCTGCAAGCTTGCGGTGGCCATTTTGGAACAAAAACAGCGTGCACTTTAAATTCAAGCCATTTCTTCAGTGCTGCAGCCTGGTCCTCTCGCAGATCGCCGCTGCGGGGGTGGGGGGTGTTAATCATGTGTCCTTGCTCTGGGTCTCCAGGCAGGCCTCCCCCTCCCCAGGAAGCTCTTAATTAGTGGCTGCAGGGAGTTTGGCTTTCTCAGGCCATTCCCTGGTTTCTCATATCATCGCGGATCTGTGGGCGCTCCTGGGACTTAGCTTCTCATCGCTTATAATCAGCAGATTGGATGGTGGGGCTGCACAATGCTAACTCCCCACTTTTGAGAGACTTTAATGGATTTATAGCAGCTTTGAGGAAACGTTTTGATGATCCCCTCACAGAGCATAGAGCCAGAATTAAATTTACAACTCTTAGGCAGGGGAAAAGGCCAGTAGCTGAGTATGTGCAAGAATGTCAGGAGCTGTCAACTTATATGAGGGGGTGGTCTGAAGAAGCATTGCTAGTCCGTTTCGCTGATAGATTAAACAAAGAGATTTACCAGTAGTGTGTGAACAGAAGACCCCCCCCCCCAGTAGATTGCAACCCTGGTATGAAGCAGCCACTGATGTGGAAATTGACCTAGCCAGGCTGTATTATAAAGGAGAAGGTGAGGACGAAGAATCCCCCCCTGCCAACCCCCCTCCCAAGAATGCCAAAAGGGGGGGAGGGTGGATTTACAAGCAAACCCAAGCCTTCCGTGTGTTTTTGCTGTGAGAAGGAGGGGCATCGTGCCGTGAATTGCCGAGTCAAGATGAGCCAAAGCACCCCACTGCCTCGGAAAGAGAAGAGGCTGGAGAAACCTCCCAGCAGGAGGAAGGAATCAGCCTTGAAAGGGGAGGATCCTTCTCAGCATTTCAACCCTGTGGAAGGAGAAAACAACCCCCCCAGCTCTTTGGATGAAAGTGACTCTGATGATGCGGAACGCTGGGTAAGTTTCCGTTCGGGGCCCATGACTATCCCAGTTGAGCTTAGAGTGCCCTCTTCTGGCGCACAAGAGAAAATTCTAGCTCTTTTAGATTCTGGTTGTTCACGCTGCATTATGAGGCCGGAAATAGTAGAGAAATTGAGATTGAGGCTAAAAACTTTGAAAATCCCAATTGCATTTTGCCAATTGGTTGGCTTTATTGCGGGAGGGAGCCCTGCTCATTTTGTTACTGAACCTATTGAGATGTGGATGGGAACCCACCAAGAAACAAGTTTTATTGTGGCTCCAGGGATGGACCGACCCCTTATATTAGGATTGCCCTGGCTGCATAAATGGAACCCACACATGAATTGGAGGAAAGGTTGGTTACGCATTCGGTCTGCTATGCCCCCTGAAGGGGAAGAAGGGGTTCCAGAACCGAATAAGGCAGACTCCAACCTAGCAGCCAGAGGGCAGGAAAAAATTGAAGGGGAGGAGAAAATCCCAAAAGAATACTGGAACCTGAAAGATGTTTTCAGTGGGAAATCTTCAGATAAGTTGCCCTCACACAGACCCACCGGTTGCAGCATTGATATTCAACCTGGAGTAAAACTCCCAAAGCCCCAAATTTATTCAATGACCCCTAGGGAAATGGACGAATTGAGAAAATTCATTGACAAAAATTTGGAAAGGGGCTTCATTGAACCAACTAGGCCCCAAGTGGCTGCTCCAGTGTTATTCAGAGAAAAGAAAGATGGCTCCTTTCGTCTCTGTGTTAATTTAAAAAACCTTAATGGAATTTGTGTCCAAAATGTCTACCCTTTACCACTGATGAAGGACATGCTAGCCCAACTGGGTAAGGGGAAATTTTTTCACAAAGTTAGATCTGCGAGATGCATACTATCGGGTCAGAATTAAGGAAGGGGATGAGTGGAAAACTGCGTTTAATTGCCCTCTTGGCTGTTTCCAATTTTGAGTTATGCTGTTTGGACTGCAGGGGGCACCAGCTGTTTTCATGCAATTAATTAATGAGGTTTTACATGATCACCTTTATAAAGGTGTGATGGTCTATCTGGATGATATCCTTATTTACACGGAAAAACGTGAAGAACACGTGAAGCTTCTTCGCATATTACTCAAAAAGCTTTGTGCAGCAAAACTGTATGCTAAATTATTCTCAGGAGCAATCAGGTAGTGTCTCTCCTCCTGCCTCCTCGGCCATCAGCGAAGCATCTGACCCTAAGGAGGGTGCTCAGGATGCCCCAGGCTTGTCAGGGGACGAGAATCTGGCCCCTGATATCCCCGCATTCTCGGGCTTGTTCAAGCCATCTATGTTTCGGGCCATTCTTACCAAGGCTAGGTACTCATCTATTCAGATAGGACTCCCCACACAATCTGATAAGAGCTCCACAGACCAGGGTAATAAGGTAACCTCTGGATCTCAGGATCAAGGTGCATGCCTTTTCAAGGAAACCACCCCTCCTCAGGATCTGGTCCCAGCTCTTCCTGGATGTTGTCCAGCACCAATGGGCTCAACCGGGGTCAATGGCTAATCCCAGTGAGGTTTATAGAAAGCTCTACTCTATGGAGGCTGGCATGGAGGGCCTCCTGAAGCTCCCTCAGGTAGATGATCCCATAGTGACCCTAACCTCAAATTCGGTTCTTCCAGCTGATCTACTGGAAGGACTCAAGGCTGAGGAGAAGAGGGCAGAGAAGGCCTGTCATAAGACTCATATGGCCACAGCGCAGGCCATGAAAGCCTCTTCATCCTCTTCCTACTTCAGTAGGGCAGCCCTGTTATGGCTGCATAAGTTACTATCCAATCTCCCAGTTGGCGACACTAGATTGTGCCAGGACGTTAACAAAATTATTGCAGCGATTCAGTATTCGGCCGACGCTTCCCTTAATGCCACCAAATTCTCAGCTAGAGCCCTTGCCTCCAATGTGACCTTGCGCCGGCTGCTGTGGTTTTCGTCACTGGCAAGCAGACATGAAGGCAAAATGGAAACTAGCTTCAGCTCCCTTCAAGGGCGGCAAGCTTTTTGGGGAGGCCTTGGACTCGGTCTTAATTGAGTCCAAGGATAATCGCAAGGTCCTACCAGCTGCAACCAAGTTACCAAGACGGACTAAGTGACCGTCACTGGTCCCCTCCCATTGGGGGCCGTCTACAATTGTATGCTCTTTCACCAATTATCCGAGAGATTCAGTCGTCCAACGATAGACCTGTTTGCCACTCTGACAAACACGCACCTCCACTGGTTCTTCTCGCAATTCCAGTGCCCCAGAATGGAAGGGACGGATGCACTTCAGTGCCACTGGCCTCCTGGCCTACTCTACGCCTTCCCACCTCTCAACCTCATCCCTCAGGTAATCAAGAAGGTTCTGTTGGAGGGTGCGGAAGTACTGCTGGTCGCACCGCATTGGCCGAGGCGATCCTGGTTCGCCGACCTTGTCGATCTGTCAGTGACCAAACACTGGAACATTCCTCAGATCTCCCTCAGTCAGGGGGCCATTCCTCACCCAGACCCTCAGTGGGTCCAGTTGGCCATCTGGCACTTGAGGGGGACCTCCTTACAATTTCTTGGACAAGGTCATCCACACCATCCAGGCGTCCAGACATCCTTCCACGGTGCGTATCTGTGATGTGACTTGGACAGCTTTCTCATCTTGGTGTCAGTCACATCAGATCATCGCCTCTGCAGCGACTATCCCACAAATCCTTGAATTTCTCCAGTATGGATTGGACAAGAGTCTTGTCCTCAACACGCTGTGGAGACAGACAGCCGCCTTTTTCACCATCTTGTTCAAAGACGACACTCTACCACTCAACAGACATCCCAGGGTTTACAGCTTCCTGAAAAGAGCTACCAACCTATGCCCCCCGACAGTCCACTAGTACCTGACGTAGGATCTGGTGATTGATCTGCAGACCTTGACCTCGGCCCAATTCGAACCGATTCGCTCTATCACCTTGTGACACTTATCATTTAAGACTGCCTTTCTTATCGCCATCACTTCGGCTCACAGAATTTCTGAACTGGCGGCTTTATCAGTCAGAGAGTACCACTGCGTTGTGCATCCAGACAGGGTCATTCTTCGTCTTGATCTCTCCTTCCTCCCAAAAATTAACACCTTATTTCACAGGTTGCAGGAGGTGACTCTCCCTGATTTTTGCCTGCCTCCCAGGAACCCCAGGGAGCGTGTTTGGCACAAGCTGGACGTATGTCACGCAGTGTGCATACACAAGAAGAGGACAGCTTCTTTTTGCAAGTTCGAATCTTCTTTGTATCTTTCCAGCCCGTGTTGATGGGCAGGAAGGTTTTCTCCTCGACTATAGGACTTTTATGCGTGCATGCATAAAGATGGCCTACGAACATCAGGCCTGACCGGTTGCTCCTCTCATAAAAGCTCATTCAACAAGGAGTGCCGCGACCTCAGCTGCTTGGGCAACGCAAGTGCCCATTGAGGAAATATGCAGGGCAGCTACTTGGTCCTCATCATCTCCATTTATTCGCAACTATAAATTAGATTCCTTCGCAACCGCTGAGGCCTCCTTTGGAAGAAGGGTTTTGCAGCAGGTACTCATAGCTCCGGAACAACGAGACCATCCTTCCCACCCTGGGACTATATAGCTTGGGTATGTCCCATGCTTGGACACTCCAAGCACCGCCTAGGAGAATGACCGTTGGCTTACCTGAATGGTCATTCCCTAGGTGCTGTGGGAGTGTCCAACCTTGCCCTGGGGTGGTCTAGTGGAGCCCGTGTTACCACTTCTGAGGACATATCCCACCTTCTTACAACATCCTTTTAGGTCTCATCTCCTCGTTTTTCAAACTGACCTCCAAAGGGAGCAGGAGGCGTGGTTACACAAAATACTTTAAACTCAGTCCTTGGGCAGCAAGCTGGTTAACCCATGCTTGGACACTCCAGCATGGCGCCTAGAGAATGACCATTCAGGCAAGCCAACGGTCATTCTCAGAATATATAACACATTTTGAAAATGAGAGTCAGAATTGGTAATGTTAGGTTAGCTCCCCGTGGGGAGAGCGAGTACGTTCAGAGAAGCGTTGTGAGAGTTGTGTTGGAGAACACACAAACCAGCATACAGAGACACTGCAGTTTAAATAGGCTTTTACTTTCGTGGAAACAGAGGTATCAGAGTCCATCAAACAGTCCAAGTCATACACGGATAAGACAGTCAGTCATCAACGTCTTTCAGTTAAGGGATAATCCAAATAGCATAGTCCAGTAACACATAATCAGTTCAGTACTCAAAGTTTGCTAGCAGTTGCAAAAACTTACAATAGCTCACGGCACTTTCTAATAGCCAGCTTCCAAAACACTGAGATCAGATCAGCCCAGCATCTAACAAACAGAGAACTAATAGTCGTTCTGGCTCCCTCTTATGGCCGATTGAGGAAAACAGCAACCAATCACATTTTACAGTATGATTTAAAGAAACAGGTATAGCATTGTTACATGATTTATATATTTCCAACCCAACCATTAGATTATATTCTTAACAGGTTGTATTTTTTTTTCCTGCACTAAGGATGATATACCAAGTTGCTTTACATTGCCAGTTCATTGTGCAATTTGCTTCTATTTCATCTAGTTTCATTTGCAGCTTTTCAAACAGCAGGGCAGAGAGTGTTCCTTAAAAGCACCATTTCCAGTCTTTTCCAGAAAGCAATTAGATTTTTTTTTGTTCCCAATTGAATGATGTTTGCTCAGTTCTTGTTTCAGCTGGGATATGAAATGTCAAATAGCACAGTAGGGCAATGATAAAAAAATGAATGTCACACTGTGACTTCTAACATTGTATCCTAACCTATGCAGTTTTCTTATTCTTAACAACTTCCCTCTATTTTTTACACCAGCTGAAATTTCCCTTGTACTTCAAGTTACAAGTTCTTTTTCTTTTTTTTTTGGGGGGGGGGAGAGCAGGTTTTTGAAAGGTTTTTTTGTCATATTGGATAAATTAATGTCAGAGGGAGAGCACTTTTCTTTGAGTTGTAATTGTAGCTGTCATGATTTAGAAATATTGCACAATGTTTCTTTATGCAGAATGGAAGGCAGACTCACCTGGCGGTTTCACACTTGTTGGTCCGAAGGTCTCTAATAGCTTAGGAGTAGTTAATGAGCAATTTCTGAAAGTTATCAGAAAGAAGTCAAGGTAGCAGCAACCATGGTGGTACAAAGATTGACCTGTTTTTTATGAACTTTAAGTTCATGTTCTCTGTGCACTGTAGTAATTGCAAATATGGAAAAAGAAATTGTGTTAATTGCCTCCCTTCCCATGAATAAAAGTAATAGCTGTCTAATGCATGCATATGGCACTAAATATTGATAGAGCCCAGAGGTGGGTTTCACATAAGTTTACAACCCGTTTGCCGCGTGCCAAAACTCTGAGCGCCTGTGCATGCTCCTTCAGCAGTGTGCATGCCTTTTGTGCATGTGCATGGCCTTCCACGTATGCATTTTGCTTGTGCATGCGGCTTGCCCACCCGCAGGTTGTCACTACCGGTTCGCCTGAACCAGTCTGAACCAGCTGAATACCACCACTGATAGAGCCAGAGTAATCCTATGACTTGAATGGACTTAAAGCCACCTTTCTTCAATCAAATACCAGATGATTGGATAAAGGGGAGAATATGACCCTTATCAGAAAGCCTGCATTGTGTAAAGCTCTTGTTTTCAATTAGGAGTTCGCTTGACCATCCCCAGACATCACTCAGAGAAAGAATAGTCCTTTTATTTTTTAGCCACTAAACAACTACTTCCAAGATTATTGTGTTGGTTTTAATATTTTTTTTGTTTTTGTTTGGGTATGCAGTTTTGTGGCCACAGACAGTAAAAGAATGCAAAAATAGTAAATCTAATCAGGGAAATCAAAGCAAGAGAAAAGAGGCACACTCTCTGGGATTTAGCATTAACGGTGGAAACTGTTGGAAGGCTACTTCTAAACGTGAGCTATTAACTGAGTTCAAGAATTTAAACTACTTGATTTTAAGCTACAGTTAACATTATCTAGAGATTCTGAAAGACACATATATTGAACTAAATTCTAGTATCTCTTATTTTCTAGTAGCACTTACATATTTAGAGAAGTAAAAATATTTAGATTTATATTTTATGGCTTTTTCATGGACTTTTTTTTTAAACAAAATTGTGTTTCTTCTATTAGAAACTTAACTAACCAAGTTATTTATTTGCTCAATATAGCCCCTGTTTATGTGCTCTGGGGGACATCAACAAAATTTGAAATAAAGGAGCTGGCTTGATTTCACAAGAAGGGAGAAGTCATTTGGGACCCATTGATATGTTAAATTCCCTAAGTCTTCTTAACTAGTCCTCTGTAGTGGAATTGTAGAAGAAAGATGAGAAGCTACTGGAATGCACCCCTTTTGCTTCATGTGTGAATATTCCCCTTCATGTAAGGCACGGTGTCAAACTCGCGTTATCATGGCGGCATCACGTGACATATCACAACATTTTTCCCCTTCTAAACTGGGCCTGGGCATGGCCAGTACGTGATGCATCCGACCCATGGGCTGTGAGTTTGAAACCCCTGATGTAAGGAGTATATGTCTGTTGTAAACCAGTAGTTTCTATATGGGCGTATATGATCTTTAACCTTAATTCAATGATAGTACTTTGATGTAAAGAGCTCAACTGACTATATATATGTAGGGTCCCTGTTCTGTCCCCCCTTCACGGCTCTTAACAAACGGCAAGACGAATAAACTTAAAAGGAACTTTCTTTATCAGTTCTCAGTTCAAACTGGCTTCGAGCCCAAAAATAACATAAATACAGTCTCTAATGAGATAACAGAATACAAAACAACTCTTACAAGCAATACACTTCTCCAAGTGTAGCCTTGAATCAGGGTTACAAGAAACAGAAAGCACTTATCCAAGTGTATCTTCCATAAATCACGATTGATGATCAAGCAATGTTGTACCAAACAAGGAACGCACAAAGGAACGTTGACTCCTGTAACTAGGGCGTGGCATCCATCCTTTTATCTCCAAACCTGCCTCTAACAAGCCCCAGCTGCATAATAAATCTTGTATCCTGAAAAGACTCACAGCAGACATCTGCTGAGTCACAACAGGTCCCCATAGTATATATAGCATATATATATAATATTATCTAGAAAATAGACAATCATATTTTCCCAGAACAATAGAAATGATCTGTTAAGATGGAAAGGTATAATTTTTTAAACATTATCCCTAAGAGATGAACTCTGTCTAAACAGAGCTCTTGAAACAGGACTGGTCCCAAGCCAGCTTCGAGATACATCTACTGTTTCTAATGGCTGAAAGAATTTAAGTTCTATTTGTCATTCATTCTACCCATCTGCCTTTGATATTTCTCATATTTTTTACATTTTCAACAAAATCTTGAAGAAAGTTTATCAACTTCTGTGTTCAGTGTATCCAGTCCTTCTGATTGTTGCAAGATATTCACCAGTCTTGTAGGAGTAAAATATTCACCAGTCCTGTAGGTGTACGTACTGGCCATCAATCTAAAGCTGACTAGAGGTGATTTCTTTATGACAAAGGAGTCAGAAAATATTTCATAAATGAAGTAGAGCAGAAAACCACTGCTCTACTTCATTTATGAGATCAAGATCAAATATTTGTTGGGACAACTCCATGGTTGTCATGGACGATGAGAAATCCTGAGTCATTGATGACTGAACCTCCTTCAGGGCAATCTTGCACCCTACTGGCTTGTGGGGTGGACAGTACATTTACACTCTTGTGTTGGCCTATCCATCCATATACAGCACGACGCACACAAAACATGTGGCTTGCAGAATGGAGCATCTGGTTGGTGAGACAGAATTTCTACGAATTATATCAACACTACCATTTTCTCTCCCAATTTTACCTTATGACATGGTTGACTCAGTATGCATCCTCACTCGCAACCAGACAACAGTAATGGGAAGGGATATAGGGAATCCACACACACACACATACACACACAAACACACAAAATTAATTAATTATGCATTCCCTCCCCCCCCTTAAAAAAGGCTTGACCCAATCAATGTACTGTCCATAAAATATGAATGTTTATACTGGAAAAATTGTGTGCGTGTGTGTAGGTAGGTAGGTACATAGGTAGGTAGATACATACAGACATACGTACACATACATACATGCACATACACACTCGCGCGCGCGCGCGCACACACACACACACACAAAATTAATTAATTAATTATGCATTCCCTCCCCCCCCCTTAAAAAAGGCTTGACCCACTCAATGTACTGTCCATAAAATATGAATGTTTATACTGGAAAAATTGTGTGCGTGTGTGTAGGTAGGTAGGTACGTAGGTAGTTAGATACATACAGACATACGTACACATATATACATGTGCACACACGCGCGCGCGCACACACACACACACACACACACACACACACACACACACACACACACACACACACACACACACACACACACACATATATATATATATATATATATATATATATATATATATATATATATATATATATATATATATATATTTCCAGTATAAACATTCATATTTTATGGACAGTACATTGAGTGGGTCAAGCCTTTTTTAAGCCACTTAAACAATAGTCATACATACATACATACATACATACATACATACATACATACATACACACATACACATATACACATATACACATATACACATATACATATACATACACAAAGACACTTCAAATCTTCTAACTTCAACAGTATTGGTCTCTTTCCATAATCGTTTATCATTTTTCCAATAGTTCATTTAAACATAAGTAACATTTCCCCCCCTATATTTATTATCCGCTACTAAGTGATATCATTTGTTTAAAAAATTACTCATTATTCCACCATAACTTCAATGTCCCGAATGTGTAGTCCCAAATATGTAGGAATGCATTAGAATCTAAGGGAGGTTTGAGAGGGAAATTTAGAGATAGTAAGTTGAAAAGGAAGTGGCTAGCCAAATGGAATGACCCTACTGATTTTAAGCTCCCAATCCAGAACCTGAACTTGGAACAGTTGAGGGAGAAGTTCAGGGTGGATGGAGATTCATCGGCAGGCCAGGAGTCATGAAACCCTCAGTGGTCCTGACTGCTTACCAAGATGGTGTAGTAGTTAGAGTGCAGTAGTGCAGGTTACTTTAGGTTACTTGCAGCTTGGCAGTTCAAATCCCACCAGGCTCAAGGTTGACTCAGCCTTCCATCCTTCCGAGGTGGGTAAAATGAGGAGCCAGATTGTTGAGGGCAAGAGGCTGATTCTGTAAACCGCTTAGAGAGTGCTGTAAAAGCACTATGAAGCGGTATATAAGTCTAGTTACTATTTCTAAGTGCTACTCCTTCCCCTCCTATTCTTCAACTGGCAGCACCGATGGCTCTGGCTGTGGCCAAGGCCCCAGCATAGGTGGTGGTGGCAGTGAGCTTCTTTACTCCACCTCCATTCCAACCAGTAGCACCGGTAGCACCGGCTACTGTCGGAGCCCCAGCACAAGCAGCCACAGTTAGATTTGCAGCACTGGCACTAGTGGCAGTAGCTGGTATTCTGCCACAGGGGATTGTCCTGGTATGGGAGGAGCACCAGCTACCCCCACCCTCAATAGATGCCCAACTCTCCTAGCCCATTTCCTGGTTCAAGCGTGTCACCACATAGAACATTATGGAGCAATGTACACAGACGTTGGGCCGGGTCCATGTCATCATGGTCAACCTGGAAGAGAACGCTTTGGAATGGTTGGTGTCACTGGATGATGAAAATGCCCCAGAGTTGGATGACCTCGGGACCTTCATGCAAGCCCTATGGGAGTGGTTTGAAGACCCCCATGGTGGTTTGGTGCACGTAAACCTGTATCTGTGCCCTTAAGCAGGGAAAGTGACCAATAACAGAGTACCAGTGGTGGGTTGCGGGAGCAGCAGGCATTGTTCCAGTACGGTACTTCGGAGGGCCCGCCCATCCACGTTCCTGAGCTGTATTTGACCCAACCGGGCCATTTGCGTCCCAGCATACGGTACCTGCTCGACGCTCCGCCGAGCAGCTGGAGGATCGTGGGCAGTGGGTGCGAATGCGCGCGCAGTGCCCATGCATGTGGTGGACACCCGGCCCCATCACAGCAACAGGATCCGGAACCCACCATTGCAGAGTACATACATTTACATAACAGTAAATTTATACTCTTGGTAAAAAAAGGTCCCAGCAATTTCTTTTGCTATCTAACCCATTGAGACAGTTGACACCTTGTAGCACAGAATATCCTGGCAAATTAAACTCAAGGAGTGAATTTCCTCCCTTGAGGAAGCTTGGTCTCCAGGATACCACATCAGATCAAATAGATACAGGGGTCACCATCTCTGTCACCTTGACTTCTTTAATGAGGCCACAACCTGAAAGGAAGTGAGACCTGTCATTGTCCTGCACTCCTTCCCCCAAAATAGGCCTGTCACTATATCTCCTCCTGATTATTATTATTATTACTTCAGTGTTTGCACCAGGCCAATTTCCTTGTGATGTTTTCCCCATTTTTTTTTTGACATGTTTCTTAATGTCAGGCCACAGAAAATCAATTCTGATTTCTATCTCTCTCCCCTACAATTTATATAACTATATACTAAAATTACTTTTTGTGTAACCTTTAACTAGGTGAAGAGGTGCATCACAGGGCAAAACTTTTTCAGCCAAGGTACCTTAGATGGACTAATTTACAGATTGCCTTCCAAATCTGGGACTCAGGACTCCCAACGAATTAAATTGTATAAAACATTTTTAAATAGAAAAATATTTTGTGACATAATAGAAAATGTCACAAACCCTTTCCTGTGGTCATTTCCTGGTGTTTGAATGAATAACAGAGTTGGAAAGGACCTTGGAGGTCTTTTAGTCCAACCCCCTGAAGCAGGAAACCCTACACGATTTTGGACAAATTGTTGTCCAATATCTTCTTTAAAACCTCCAGTGACGGAGCACCAAAAACCTCTGGAGGGAAAATGTTTCACTGATCAATTGTTTTGTCAGGAAATTTTTCCTTAGTTCTAGGTTGCTTCTCTCCTTGATCAGTTTTCACCCATTGGTTTTTGTTCTACCCTCGGGTGCTTTGGAGAATAACTTGACTCCCTCTTCTTTGTGGCAACTCCTGAGATATTGGAACACAGCTATAATGTCTCTTCTACTCCTTCTTTTCATCAAACTAGACATACCTAGTTCCTGCAACCGTTCTTTATATGTTTTAGCCTCCAGTCCCCTAATCATCTTTGTTGCTCTTCTCTGCATTCTTTCTAGAGTCTCCACATCTTTTTTACATTGTGGCAACCAACATTGGATGCAGTATTCCAAGTATGGCCTTACCAAGGCATTATAAAGTGGTATTAACGCTTCACCTGATCTTGATTCTATGTCTATTTGACGTGGGAAGTATAGGCATATACATCTTTGAGTATCTTGCTGAACCTATCCAGCATACTTTAACACAGTGGCTCTCTGTCTCTGTCTGTCTGTCTGTCCGTCCGTCCGTCCGTCCGTCCATCCGTCCGTCTCTGTCTGTCTGTCTGTCTGTCTGTTGGTCTGTCTGTCTCTCTCTCTCTCTCTCTCTCTCTCTCTCTCTCTCTCTCTCTCTCTCTCTCTCTCTCTCTGTGAGCAGTGAGGATACAGAATATGTTAGGCACATTTACTTTAATATATTTAATATGATCAAAGTATTAGAGAAAAAGCTTTCATTAAAATTATTTTGTAGTTATGCATTTCAGTTCTCTATTATAAGTTTTGAAACTTTATTTGCTGTTTTTTCATATCACTTACTATTTTTATATTTTAAGTTCCTCAGTACTTCTACTGTCTTTCATTCTTTTATTTTTCTCTTTCATTGATGCCATGTTCTTTGGAACCTTGTTTAAACCAAGTTAATGGTCTTTTAGGCTTCCTCTGCGTGAGTAGGAGTTCATTCAGGGGTAGGTGCCAACAGCCATTACTGCCAGTTTGTTCATGGGTGTGCAGTGTGCTTGATGCAGTATGGTTCGGGAGCGTAGCAGGCCTCGGTCACTGCCGGTCCCAGCAATCTAAGCTGCCAAACCACTACCAGTTCATCTGAACCAGATTGAACCAGTGGGAACCCACCACAGAGTTTACTTTTTGAATAGTAAGAATTACATGTCACCCGGGGGGGGGGGGCATCAGGGTTTTAGAGATGGGGCATGACCAAAAAATTAGGTGGGGCATGGCCAAAAAAAGGTTGCCAACCATTCCTTTAACAGTATCTGATCCAGCATACTTTAACAGTATGAAAATTGGGTAATAGCAAATTGGGTATGCAGATTGCATTAATAAATTATGAAAATTTATGAAAATGTATATTGTTTCTTTCGAGTTTCTCCTTCCCCTCTAAAATCCCAGGAGCCTTCTTATAATTTCATTCTCAAATATGAATGGTCTGTACAAAGAAATGTTGACAGCCCCAGCCAGTAGCATCTGAAAAGGCCACGGCTGCTACTAGTTGCTTTCTGTGAAATAATCATTTCCGCTCAGCGTAACTGCTCCTCATAATTCTCCAAAAACCCAGTTTCCATTCTACAAAGTAATGCATCAATTATGGGAGCAGGTGCTCACCAATGTACAAGTAGCCCTTCAACTTTGCACAGGTATTGACTGTGTCTGTGGGCGCTAATGAGCCCTATTAGGATATGATTGATGAGCCTGTTGGCCGAGGAGCGCCAAGCTATCTTGGAGGCAATAGCACAGGAGCTCAAGCTGTGAAATTATAGAGGCACAGGAGGAATTTAATGTAGCACAAATGGTTTATACCTTTTGAAAGGTCTCCAGAAGACTTGCAAGCAATGTTGGTGACATAATTTACTTCAACAACATGTAGGTTCTTTCGTTGACCTTCTATCTCAAGGTTACTGTCCTTCAGAATGACCAAAGAAGGCCTTGAACTTGGTGGAGTCTCAGGTGTTAACATTACCACGCAGACAGAACGAGTCACTAGGATTCTGGCTTGGTCCACCATAAATAGTAGATGACAGGTTGTTTCTCTTATGACGTATCTAATTTTGTTCCGACAGATACCAAAATAGCACAATATAGGGAAACTTATATTGTGCTGTTATGCTCTAAGTTATTATTTGGGAATCTTTTCACATCACAGAGCAGTAACACAAACAATACTCTTCAGTTTACAGCATCTTCCGTCCAACATGCTTCACCATGTTAGGATGAAGTGATGCAATAGAGATCCTGAAGTGGTGGGAGAACATTTATCCTTTTTGATATGTTCCTGCAAAGGGTATATTTTTCTTCTTCCTTTTCTTGATTGCCTCCCCAAGTCTTGTATAGTATTTTTTTCCCATTTCCTCAATCTGTGTAGAGGACATACAACCTTATATCCTGCTGCTTCTCTGGATTTGCACTTGATAATTTAAAGAATCACATTCTTTTGCACAATTTGTGGCAGGGAATGCAAGCTTCTTGCCAATCTTGCTGTGCTATTTTTAATGTTGGTTCGCTACCCTGAAAAATGAAATGGGAATCCACCAAACTACATTGAAACTTAAGTGTAATCTTCCCCCCTCCATCACTCCTTCATCCGCCTGCCCCCCACCCCCATTATTTTTTGGGGGGAAATCAAATTCATGTGATGAGTCATATTATAAATTGATTTTCATTTTCAAAAGTCTTTTGACATATGACAGATAAAGAGTTGCTTTTTATTAAACCTAGATCCAAAATCTTCTTGGCCAGGTAGAACATTTGCAGGTGTTGTGGGGGTCCTGGCAAAAGCAGAGAATTTTAAGTAGGTTTAAAAAAAAGAAAGAAACTTGAATGAGAATGGCAAAAGCAGCAGTTCTCATTTTACTATTCTTAAATGAAAAATAACTGTAAAGTAGGTTTACTGGCATTCTTACTGATTTATGGATACCTTACATGTGGCACGACTTTAGATGCTCATTTGCTTCAATATAATTTACATTAAAATGAATGCGATATGAGAAGTGCCATAAATGTTTTCCCTCTTCGTGTTAAGCATTTAGTTGAAAAATAACTTCAAGGTATGTATGCTTCAATTATGATAGTTGCCATTTTTGTTTCATTAACACAAAATATTCATAAATTTTGAATGGGGATCACTGTTGAATATATTATGCCACATATATAGCAGAAGGCTTTTGAAAATAAAAAGAAAACTAAAATGGAAATATTGCATCTAGACACATTTTCTGAAGGAATGTAACTTCACAAATCCATCTTTATATGTAAAATGAGTAATTAAATTATATCTTCTATTTTCTATAAATTGTACACTGCATCCTGAGACTCTGAAAGCTAATTAATTTAATTAAGATTACTCAAAATATGTAAATGTACATTCCAGAAGTTGCCATTTGGCATGTTCAAAAAGCAGCAAGAAAATGTACGGATGTATTAGATGCATTTTGTATCTATACTCCAAGGCTTTCATGTCTATTTCTGGTTCATCCGTCAAATTTTTCTTTTGTGTAATTTCAAATATGATGAAAAACTCTCTTTCATTCTATCCTATTATGCAGAAAAGTTCATCTTTTTCATGGTATGAATTCGTGTCTATTCTAACAATAGTTAAAGGGATTCAAAGACATTTTGAATAATTACAGTATAAATCTAGTGTGGTTACATGAAATGATCCTGAAAATCTCTTTGCAATCAGCTTCAATGAAGTTTTATTTTCTGCATACCAAATTCATTAATATACTGAAACTATGCCAAAATATTAAAGCATTTGTGTCTGGCCTAGGCAGATAACCTGGAATGCTCAGGGATTCTCTCTCATCTAAAAAAGAATGGGAATTGCCATGTGTGACTCCCTTTGTAGAATAAAAGATGTATAGTCATCCCTAATGAATGGTGTCCAACAAAATACAGTTTAGTAGCAAGAAAAGTTAGGTTCTGCTGCACCTAGGCAAGAAAACCCAAATACACAGATATGCTATAGGTCAGCGGTGTCAAAGCCAGCAGGTCATAATGCTAACTATGGGCTCTCCCAAACCCAGGTGAACAGTAGCAGCCCACCCCAGGGGCCGTGATGTGGTCGGATCCAGTCCAAGGGGCCGTCCTGGTCTACCCGATGTAAAGAGGAAAGATCGGGCCAGCATGGCTTCAGCCCAGTGTGAAGAGGAAACATGCCAGCAATTTGGCGAGTGGTGTCAAGCTGGTCACGCCCACCCAGTTGGCCACTTCCAGCCAATCAGCCACGCCCACACACACACACCCAAAGTCAATCACATGATGCAGCCCACAATGAAATTGAGGTTGATACCTAGCTCAACAGTAGTAACTATGAGAGAGAACTTTGTGTTCTAGTGGACAACCACTTAAGTGTGATCCAGTAGTGTGCTGCAGCTGCCAAAAAAAGTCAATGTATTCCTTGGTTGCCCTCAACAGAGATTTCTCTGCATCAAGATCATGAGAAATAATAGTGCTGGTTTGTACTATACTTGAGACCATACTTGGAATACTGTACCCAGCATCAAGAAAGATGCTGAGACCCTAGAAGGTGTGCAGAGAAAAGCAACAAAAATGATATGAGGTCTAAGAGGCTTAAAAGTGTGATGAATAGTTAAGGGAACTGAGTATGTCTAGCCTATCAAACGGAATGATTAGGGTGACATGATAACCAGTACTTGAGCAACTATCACAAGGGAAGAGGGTGTTGACTTATTCTCCTAAGTACCTGAAGGCAGGACAAGAAGCAGTGGGTAGAAGCTCAAGGAAGAGAAATCCAACACGGAACTAAGGAGAAATTTCTCAATAGCAGCAATAATTATTGTTAGTGGAATAGCTTCCTTCACAGAATTTTGGATCCTCCATCACTGGTGGTTTGCAAGAAAATATTGGTTATTCATTCAAAAAGGTCTGCTGCCTGGGGCAAGGATTGGAGAAGACAACCTCCAGGATCTCTTCCAACCCTATGATTTTATGTCTACCAAGTAATGTTCATTTATTTGCATCCATGTGGCCTTTCCCCTGAATGATCTCATAGGTACTGTATTTTTTGGGAGTGTAAGATGCACCTTCCCCCCCCAAAAAAAAGAACGTGGAAATATTGGTACGTCTTATACACTGAATACAGCCATTTTTTGCCTTCCCTCAGCCCCCAGAAGCACTCTGCAGACTTCAGCAGAGCTGGGGGAAGGCAAAAGTGCCTCCGTTTCTGTGAAAAATGGGCGAAAAACGGAGGCGTTTTTGCTTTCCAGCAGCCCTCACAAGCACATGGTCCATTTTCCACCCATTTTTCACAAAAACGGGGGCATTTCTGCCTTCTCCCAGCTCTGCTAAAGTCTGCAGACTACTTCTGGGGACCGGGAAGGACAAAAACTTTTTTAAATTTACCTCTTTGAAATCTTGGTGCATCTTATACACAGTGTTTCTTATACTCTGAAAAACGCAGTACTATAATTAATTAATTAATTAATTAATTAATTAATTAATTGTTGCAGTTCAATCCTTTGCAGATTTATTAAAAAATAATTTGAATTCGGTGTTTATGGGATTTATCCCTAAATCAGTGTTTGCTGCAGTGTTGATTGCAATCTCAGCAGAACTTCACTCCTCCAAAAACTATTTTGCTCAGGCTCCTGTTTACCTGACACAAGTTTAGAACAGTGTGGTCTTAATTTTATAAGATGATCATGCATGGTATGACATGATATGACAGTCTAATATATTTTAATTAAGATTAATCTGGTTCTGGTCTGCGAGCTCCGAAGTATCTCTTTTCCTTATCTTGGGCTCAGTGGGAAACTTATATTTAACTTTCACTCATATTATGCTTTGATTGATAATTTAATGAGACAAGCAGATTAATATATAAGATTAATACTGCAAGAGTTTGGTGAATAACTGATGTATACATTTACTTAAAAATCATTTGAATTCACATTCACTATGCTGTTTCACAGATATATTTTTCTAAAACGATTTGGGGTTGCAGTAAGCTTGCCTGCTAAGCAAAAATAAAATTAATTAGGCATAACCATTTATGATTTCATTATTCATTTGTCTATCTCATTAGCTTTAGGACAGTAACGGTAGAATAATCAGAAACTTTGTGAGTTGCCTGACCTCCAGGGAACCACCTGCCTATCAGAATGTTCTTTGGCACTTATCAAGTTCCCTGTCTTTCTCCCTGGGTTGGTTGGGATTTGCCCTGCTAGCACCCCTTTTCCGGGCTTGAAGGAGGGGACTAGCTATAGCATAGGCAAGCAGTCAGATCCTGTACTTGATCCAGAGGTGGTATTTAGCTGGTCTTGACTGATTCTGGCAAACTGGTAGCGGAAATGTTGAGTAGTTCGGAGAACAGCAAATACCACCTCTGGCTGGCCCCACCCCCGATCTATTTGCTGCCTCCAAGTCCCAGCTGATCAGCTGGGTCTTCTTTTGTTGCCCTGCACAGGAGAACGGAGCTAGAAAGCAGGATGGTGGGGTGGGGAGGGAATGGAGATTTTGCCGTATCCTTTCCCCTGGAGTGGTATGGGAATGGAGATTTTATAGTATCCTTCTCCTGGAGTGGGGGGGGGGGTGGAGATTTTACAGTATCCTTCCCCTGGAGTGGGGAGTTTACAGTATCCTTTCCCAGAGGGGGGAGGGAATAGGGATTTTGCAGTATCCTTCCCCTGCCACACCCACCAAGCCACGCCCATAGAACATCATCCTGAAGTCAGCAAATATGGAAATATTTCTTGAGTTAATGGAGTTTAACAGCCAACACAAAGTCACTATTTTGAAATGATGGTGATGATTGATGATGATCCTAGCAAAACATATTTTTAAGGCTTCCTATAGCATACTGGCCTACGAGATATCTTTGTCTAAATAGTTGAAGATACTTAATATCAAGATCTTTGATACTTATATCTTCATTTTGTTTAACTTAATATTGTTACATTTCTACTGGCAGTGGCATTCTGGAGCTTCAAAGAGTGGGTATTTTTTTCCTCTGAATCTTTTCTGTTCGATTCTATTTAATAGGTTTCAAGAAATAGAGCTAGTGCCTCTATAATTAAGGAAGGAGAACTTTGCTCCATTTTCTTAATACCATGGAAAAATAGCAAACCTCTCTTGGTGTCTCTCTCCCTCCCCTCCCCCTTTGTATGTGTGTGTGTGTGTGTTTGTGTGTGTGTATTTGTGTGTGTGAAGAGAACATGTGAAAGAATTGTCTGCCCTTTTTTACATCAGAATGAAGCTTGTATACTGTGGATATGCATCCTCCTGTTGCAGTTGTTTAGGTCTAAAATAATTCAGCTGAAGAAAAAGATCAGAAAATTACTTGAGCAATGTTAATACTAAAGGTGGATGCATTATGTCTTGTAGAGTGTAAATGGACATTTATCCATTCTGGCAACTCATTTTTCTCCCTTGATAAAGCTGTACAGCCTAAGACGTCAAGGATATGAATTAAAAGATTTGCAGCAGCAAATTGCTGGGCTGTTTGGCACCAAGTGTCTTACAGTCCAGCTTTCTGGCTCAAACAGAGAAGAGAAGGAAAATAATGCTGATGTCGTATGGTGCGCAGTTGAAAGCTGTGTATTCTGCAGATTACTTGGATAGGGGATAATACAGTCATTACTTAATGTATACCGAAGATTAACTTGTGTTTGTGCTGTGTGGAATAACTACTTCACTCTCATTTCTTTCTTCAAGGAAAAAAAAACCTCCTTGAATATTTAATTAGCAGTAGAAGTTTGATATCATAGCTGATATCATGATCTTAATGATTAAAGCTTAAAAATGCCTTAACAATTTCACTGCCTCTTACCAATTAGAAGGATATATATAGTCCTAAGCAATTGGGTTACTTGTTCTGGAAATGATGTGGATCTTTTCATTTTTTAAGTTCCAGGATTTTTTTTTCTACTTCCGTTGTCACAGAATTTTATTTCTTCACGTGACTCCTTAGAGTTTTTAAAAAATATTTATTTATTCAGTCAGTCATTTTTGGCCATTGACTAGCAAAACAGATCTTTGAAAAACAGTGTTACACTTAAGTTGCTTAATACCAATGAAACCTATACAGCTCAAAAATTGACTGGAATTAAACATGCTACTAAATCATATTCATTCATTCATTCATCATGGGCATACCAATCTGTTAATTACTTTGATTTTATATTCTGACTGGGCATCTTTGAGCTCAATCTTGCTGTCACTCTCTTAATAGTTCTAAGCTTACCCACTATGTATCTGAGGCCAATCATTAATTCATGGTCTGTCTTGTAATTTTCACTAGAAGCTACAGTATGTTGACCATTTAACATTTACTAGTCATCAGTGAACAGAAAACAATATTCACAAAAGGTTACTAATCTATTTTCTGCATTACTGTATTGCCTTTATCCAATCCAAATATTCCTGTAATTCCAGCTTCTTCCTTTATTTCAAATTTTGCATTCCATTTATCTTTTTTAAGGTTGTATTTAGCAGCATTCATTAAATGAAGAATACATCAATGTCTTCCACTGTTATGTCTATAGTTGGGGCATATACATTTATAACATTAATATCCACTGACTATAATAAATAGGTATACAGTCTTGCCTTATACATTGTCTCATTACTTGTCAAGGAAGACTCAACTTTAAATATCACAACAGAAGTGAACAATATTTTTTTTTAAAAAATACAGTATTCCTCTAAATACTCTGGCCTACAATCAGATGCAACAAACTAATTGTGAATAATATAATACCAATCCTTCATCAAATACACAATAGCAATATCACTTAAACTTATATACTATTTCACAGTGCCTCTATAAGCGGTTTACAGAGTCAGCGTATTGCTCCCAACAATCTGGGTCCTCATTTTACGGACCTCGGAAGGATGGAAGGCTAAGTCAACCTTGAGCTGGTAAGAATCGAACTGCTGGCAGCCAGCAGTCGCAGAAGTAGCCTGTAGTACTGCATTCTAACCACTGCACCACCATGGTTCTTGATGCTCATGGAGACAAACTTATGATGTGAACCATATAACATTATCAGTAACATTTTTGATCATAGAAGAATGAATTTTCAGCATTGCTGTGAATTAAAATGTATTTTTTTCTATTTTAACCAATAATAAGTCCTAGAGGAAAGTCACAATACGCGGCAATAATGAAAATAAGAATAATAATTATAGGATCTAATTAGCATTACAACTCATATACTGCTCTAATTTATACTGAAATAAACTTAAATCTATAGTCTTTGTACAAAAAGAACATACTTCTTATTGTAAATGTTATCACACAATCATATGATGAAAACATGTCAATCTTTGTTATTCTCTAAAACGTAGCTGTT
This sequence comes from Thamnophis sirtalis, assembly GCF_051295495.1. NCBI lineage: Eukaryota > Metazoa > Chordata > Lepidosauria > Squamata > Natricidae > Thamnophis > Thamnophis sirtalis. The sequence continues at coordinate 27,119,677 of NW_028261395.1, forward strand.
ATTTTCAGCTGTATGGCTTTCATATAATTGAAAATAACAGCCAAGCTTTAGATAATAACAAAGATTGACTTATGTTTATATCATTATAGCCCTGGGATTTTAATCAACCAAATAAACACACATTCAGAGATAAAGGAGAATCTTTATAGGAACTTGCTTCTGTAGGTTTGAAATGTTACATTATAAAATTTCTGTTACGCTTCAGCCAAGAACATTGAAGAAAATAGAACAATATCAGTGACTTCACAGACAATGTAAAACTTGTTATTTCTAGCTCTACATGAATGTGTCTACTGGTTCTGAATGAAATGTAAGCATTTGAAAGTTGGAAAGGGACATTAATGTTAATATTCAAGGGTATGCAATAGGTTTATCCAGTGGTGGGATTCAAATAATTTAACAATCGGTTCTCTGCCCTAAAGACCAGCTGGGTAGGCATGGCTGGATGGTCATATGACTGGGTGGGAGTGGCCAACTCAACATGACTCACATCAAGGAGCAGCTCACCTCATCTGGCCTCTATTATGAAGAGCCACTGAGCTGAGTGTGGCAGCTGCTCTGCAGGGTTTTAAGGGAACCAGTTGAGCAAGGAGGGGAGGGATCGTGCCCCAGACAAGGTGGAAGTTTGGCTTGGGAAGGAACTGTCTGAGCCATGAATTAGCCACTCATGTGCAATAATGTGGCTGGGAGGGGAGGGGTGAGATAGGGATGTGGCGAGGCACACTATTCAGCCAGTTTGCTGAACTGCACAAAAAATGAATTATGGTTTCTGGTGAACCGGTGCAAACCAGCTGAATCCCACCACTGGGTTTATCTATTGTTCAGTGAGACTTTACTATAGCTTACTCAGTTTAGTTAGCTAGTTGCATGCTACTGCAAAAAAAGGTGTTAGATTTAAAGGAGTCTTGCCACATTCTGTAATGGAAAATTGAAAGAATCATACTACAAGTATGGATATTGAATCCTAGAATCCTCAGAAACCAGGAATGTTGAGAATGCAATTACATACAATAAAGTTTTCACATAAGAACTATCTGGGACACAATAGTTCTTTTACCATCCTTACAGAGACAAATATTTTCCACATTCTGTTTCGGTATTTTAATTGGAGAAGAGCATGTACACTACTTCTAACATTTATTCAATTACTTAAGAGTGCAAATGGTAGCAGAGTTGAAGGGAACAATTACATGTTCATATAAAATTCTCAATAATTTCACTAGTGGTCTTGGAATACAGAAGGAAGTATGTTTCTCCACAATGCTTTTGTCAATGCTTGTGTGTGTGTGTGTGTGTGTGTGTGTGTGTGTGTGTGTGTGTGTGTGTGTGTGTCCAGGTCTTTTCCCATGTAAGATTGAGGTTGTCTTGGCAACGTTTCGGCGAGGTCTCACTCGCCATCCTCAGGCTAGTGGTTTTGGATTAAAGCGTGGCCGGGGCTGCCGTCTTTCTATAAATCTTGGGGGGAGGGGTTGGAGTGCTGGCATTGTTTCAGTAAGTGCATTGATTGGATATGTGGCTGTATCATGATTGGTAGATTGGTGCTGATTGGTGCTGGCTGTGAATCCATTGTTGTTTTGTGTTATAATGACCTGGGTGGTGGGTGGGGGTTGTTTGTTTACCAGGGCTGGTTTCCAGATGTCTGGTAGGCAGGAGGTATTGTCACATTTATTCATGTTGTGGGGGTGTTTCTCTATTTCGATAGCTTCCATAATTATTCTCTTGTTGAAGTGTTCAGTTTTGGAGATGAACCTGGTTCCTTCAAAATTAATTTCATGTCCTGTAGCTTTATCTGTGGTGCCTTTGATGTAAGGGAGGAGGGCGAAGCCATTGTCCTGTTCTGTGTCTTGGTTTTTGGAGGGAGTCTCCCTTTGGATTAGGTTGGTAATTGTTTTTCTTTGGAATCCATTGGAGATTAATATGTTTGTGAGAGGGTATAATTCAGTTTTCAGGTGGTCTTTGTCGACTAGGTGTTTGGTTCTGGAGATGAGGGTCTTGGCTACAGAGTTCAACTGTGCAGGGTGGTGATGGGATTGTGCGTTTAAGTAGCGGTTGGTGTGTGCTTTTTTCGGCTATTTTTTGGTTTATGCCGAAGGCTGTCTTGATATTGTGTTTGTGAAGAATATTTGTTTTTGTAGATTTTCACGGGTACAGGTATGCAGGTCTTGGCATATTCGGGTCTTTTCCCATGTATGATTGAGAGTATTTTGTCAACGTTTTGACGAGGTCCCACTCGCCATTTTCAGGCTGGTGCCTTCGGCTTTGTGCTTGTGCAAGCAAAGCATAATCGGAGCTGCCGTCTTTCTATAAATATTGGTGGGGGTGTGTGTGGAGTGCTGGCTTTGTTGCTGTAAACGGATTGGTTGGCTGTGTTGTTACATCTTGATTAGTTGATGGAGTTGACGTATGCAGATTAGTCGGCTGTTTCGTAGCATCCTGTGGGCACACAGCTAGTACCTCAGCCACACAGGATGTTAGGAAACAGCTGAATAATCTGCATACACCAACTCCATCAACTAATCAAGATGTAACAACACAGCCAATCAACCCACTTACAGCAACAAAGCCAGCACTCCAGACACCCCCACCAACATTTATAGAAAGACAGCAGCTCCGATCATGCTTTGCTCGCACAGAAGCCGAAGGCACCAGACTGAAGATGGCAAGTGGGACCTTGTTGAAATGTCGTCAAGGTACTCTCAATCTAACATGGGAAAAGACCCGAATACAACAAGACCTGCAGATGTGTGTGTGTGTGTGTGTGTTGTGGCCCAGCAGGATCCGTTTGAGCTGCTGATGGACTCAGATAACGAGGAACCCTATGAGTCTGCTATGGAAGATGTAGAGGGTTCAGACTCAGCAGGGACCAGAGAGGCTGGTTGGCCACCAGGAAGTGCCTGAGGCATGGAGCAATGGGGAAGATCAAAGGCAATTTGTCCCTGATGCCAGACAGAGAAGGGCGGAGAAACTGAAGCAGCAGCTGCGGAGACAGACTCATACTCAAGCCCAGGTGGTTGTGGCTTGGCCCTTCCCAAGAGGGTATATATGTGAGAACTTGGGAGGAGTCCTGTAGCAGGACACAACTGTTCGTAACAGTCTTGGAGAACTCTTGTCTGGTCTGTTTTGTATTTCCGTTCTGTTTGGTTTGGGTTGCTGCCAACCCTTCTTGCATGAGAGTATTGTTTGAGCTTTCAGCCAACTGAGTTGTAATTCCTGTGATTAAAGAGTGGCAAATAGTCAATCCTGTGTCTGTGTTAGTCACAGGCCAGAAGAGGGGTCAGAAAACACACACACACACACGTATGTGTATGTGTAAAATCTGAGATATGATAAAGATCACAATAAATGTTACTATCATTCTTAAGGCCTTGGTAAGACCACACTTTGAGTACTGCATCCACTGTTGCTCACCACATTATAAAAAGGATGTTGAGACTCGAAAGAGTTCAGAGATGAGCAACAAAGATTATTAGGGAGCTGGAGGCTAATACATATAAAAACGGTTGCAGGAATTAGGTATGTCTAGTCTAGTGAAAAGGACAGGGGAGACATGATAGCAGTGTCCCAATGTTTGAGCGGCTGTCACAGAGAGGGGGATTGTCAACCTATTTTCCAAAAAAACAGAGGCAAGACAAGAAACAATAGGTAGAAACTAATCAAGGAGAGAACTAAGAGGAATTTTGCTGACAGTGAGTACAATTAACCAGTGGAACAGCTTGCGTTCAGAAATTATGGGTGCTGCAACATTGAAGACTTTAAAGAAGAAATTGGACAGTTAAGTGTTTGAAATTGTATAGGGTTTCCTGCTTGAGCAAAGGGTTGGTTTAGAAGACCTCCAAGCTCCCTTCCACCTCTGGTATTCTGTATTCTATTCTGTGTGTGCAATCATTGTTCACATGTACAGACATAAATTGCAGGTGTACTCTCAGAGTGAATGGAGGCTGTGAGGGGCCTGTGAAACAAATGATTGTCTGCCTAGCTAAGAGCTTTTCTAAGGTTGCTGTGACATAATACTGGTGAAACAATTTCAACATTTGAAAGTGGCACATAAACCTGAGACTAAAAACATTTATATGTTTTGTATATGGTGAAATAAGCGGGTAGAAGAAAATATGCAATTCGGGAAAAAAGGACAGAGTGGTTTAGAGATAGGATTGGGGTCAGTAAGAGGCTTAACTTGAAAATAAAATATTGAAAACTCAGAAGTGCAAACTTTACTAGTTGCCTACAGGATCAGTTATATTAATCTTTTTATGCACTACCAGTTGCATTTTTTTAAAAAATGCAACCATGCAAAAATAGTTTGGAACAGTACTTTTAATTTTATTTAAAATCTGTAAATGGGTCAAAATTCTCCTTTCTATGCATGGGAAAAATTACTAACAAAAAAGGAAGGGAGAGGAAGAATTTCAGTCTTTTTTTTTCAATGCAAGTGGAAATTATCCCAGTAGTTTTTGTGAGTGGGGACCCAGTTTGAATAAGCATTGGCGATAACATACCTTTTTCTCTTATATGTTTTGTATTTGTAATTTTGGTTTTTTTTTGCCCCTTATAGCTTACGCAAACAGTATTAACAGTAACTACGTTACCAATCTATTCATCACTTAGCTTTCTCCATAATGTTCCAGATATAAAATCATTCTAGTACATTGTCAGAAGAAAATGGTGGTTCCTTCCCAAAATTTGCAGTAAAAGAAAATCTGCACAGTAGTTTCTTTTTCTGGCCAAAAGATATTTTCTAAGAACAATCTTAGAAGAATCTGCTTGATAAAAATTAACTCAACTCTGAAATTTAGAAATTTCTATTTGTAAACTTTATCCTGAAGTACAATATGCATCTTTTTGACAACTTTACATTTCAAACATGGAGCGATAGAATATTGAAAGGATAATTATATCTAGAGATGGGATTCAGCTGGTTCAGACCCGTTCAGGCGAACTGGTTTGCTCTGATGATCAGGTGGGCCTGCCAGTCCGCCCCTGTGCTATACTGACCTATATTTCCTTTGTTTGAAGCTCAGCTGATAGGCGTGGCTTCAGTAGATTGAGTAGATTGCCGTGCCTCAGCTGTTTTACTCATCAGAGATGCAGTAGAATGTAAGTTTTTGAGCTGTTTTCAAATGCACTGCATGGGTTGTTACTGGTGGAACTGGTTGTTACACCAGTTGAATCTCACTGATTATATCTATCTGTTTATGTGATTACTAGAAGCTGAAAATTACTTCAATCAATCAATTATATTCCAATCTATATATTAGTTTAAATCAATTTGTATCAGAATTCATAAAGAAACAAAAACTATTTGAATTCTTCAAGGATTCCTCCTTGTATATTTTTTGCAGCAGATATACAAATTAGAGAAATAAGAAAACAAAACATTCTGAGTTGGGTTCTTAATCAAAATTGTTGCAGAATTGGAAAGAACTTTAGAAATCTTCGTTTCCAATCCCCAGTTCAGTCCAACATCTTCTAGAACATGGGTGTCAAACTCAGTCGTGTCACGTGATGTCACATGATATGATATATTGTGACGTATTTTGCCTTTGCAGAGCCGGGGAAGGCATGGCCTGCATCCAGCCCATGGCCTACCAGTTTGACACTCTTGTTCTATAACATCTATCTTAGATGAACCATCTAGATCCAGTGAAGTAAATCTTATCACTTGTGACAACTTGTTCCAGTGATAAACAGCATAGACTCTCACATTCCCCCTGACGTCTAACCTGAACCAACTTTGTTGTAGTTTTAATCAATTGGTTTGGTCCTACCTTTGGAGCAACCCAGATTAATGCCTTTCTCTCTTTCATATGGCAGCCCTTTGAGATATTGGAAGTGTGTTATTTACATATCTCCTTCCTCGTTACAATAAAACCCCTTGTATTTCATTTAAAGTGAATTCCTCTCCAGCAAAGTCCTGACCAACAGTGTTTCAAGAGATTTCACAACTACAAACCTTGATCAGGCTTGGAGAGCTGCCAGGCCGATATTTTCCAAACGCCACTCTGTAGCAGACAACACTTGGCAAGAAGTCAGGAACAGATCTTCACCCTAATGAATTGAACTAAGGGTCTCCTGCAAACTCCCCTCCCCTTTTGCTCCTCTTTATTCCCTATGGGAGGGGCTATTCACCATCCACCTGTGGCTTTACTTCTGAGTCAGCCCTTGTTCCTTAGCTGTTCCCTTCTCCTGGCAGCTCTGCGCATACACACTGGAAACAGGTTACAGCTGTGCTTCTGCCCTACTGATATCCAACTCTGAAGGCAGCTGATAACTGTCAGATGGCCCTGGCCCCATCTCTGCCTCCGACACAGAGCCCTCATCAGAGCCTTCTCCAGACTCCAGGGCTGGCCCATGTTTCTCCCCAACCTCCTCACTGTCTGAATCTGCTGCCAGATCCACTGGCTGCTGGTGAGCCACAACAGTTATATACTCATGTATTTAATTGATCCTGATAGAACTTGGGTTTCAGATTTATCATAGTCTTGATAGCTTTCCTCTGATCTCATTTCAATTTGTTACTGTCCTTTCTTAACTGTAGTGCCAAAAACAGGATTAATTAATCCAAACGCAATCGGACTAGGACAAAGTGCAGGAAAATAATTACTTCCTATGATTCCCAAGACAAGCTTAACAAGAACTTAACCCAGATTCTTTTCGCACATACTAGCTCTAAGCTACTATAGATAAGCCAGATCTCTCCCATTCTATATTTGTGTTTTATTTTACATTACATTTAAATTCCATTTTACTCATTTCAGCTCTCTGTTCAAAGTCATCTATTTGTTGAATCTATTCTCTGTCCTCTAAAATATTAATCATCCCTCAAGGCTCTGTTGATATAAGTGCTTTCAGAGGACCAAATTTTAAAATATTTTTTTTTCCACAGGAACAAAGAGACATAGCTGAAATCCAAATATATTTTGAAAGTTAAGTACATGAAGCATAGATGAATTTTCTATAGAATTTGAGTAAGGTCAAACAAATTGCACATTCTGAAAAACCAGAATTTGGAAAAATGATGGCTGCTCTTGACTTCTGCATAGATGAGTGATTATTTGCAATAGTTTTATATTTGTGGCATCAGGCTTAACATTGTCAACACATCCCTTTTTTACCACATAATTCAGAAGTTTAAAACATTCAAGGTATATGTAAGTCATTTGCTATGAGATGGACGGCAGATAAATTCAATAACTAAATAAATGTACCTCAATAAATGTATAGTGAGATTTGTTGGCTGTGTGAGTTTGCATGCAAATTATCTATTTATAATTTGAGTTAAAAAAAATAGTTCACTGAATAGTTAATATAGGAAATAAAAAATTTAGACCGTTTGAAAGGAATAAAAATATTTTGTTAGCCTCCAGCTAAGGGATAGAATAATTTATTTACATTCTTAATGTGAATAATTTATTTATTTCTTGTATGTGGAGAGTTCAGTCAAAAATGAGGCCTGGTCATAGAATGGAAACAGCATTGTTCATAGTGGATACACTTCATTGGAATCTGAGGGATGCCATATATTCCACTTGTCTTGTTAGACCTCTCAGTAGCATTCATCTTGTTATCTCTGGTATCTTCCTGGGCTATTTGCTGCAAAGATAGCTTCCAGTTCAGTTGTTATGTCTGTGGTTGCTGAAACTATTAAAAAAGGCATTTTGGGAAGTGTTATCATTAATATGCTGATGGTACTTGCCATTACATTGCCACTCCGGGCTTGCTTGGGAACCACAAGATGGTCCTTGTCTTGTATCTACAGAGAATGAGGAACTGAATGGGATACAATAGGCTAGTGATGGCTAAACTTTTTATTTTTTTATTTTTATACATAAAAGACCAACAACATATAAAACTCTCATCCATTACATACAGCATGTTGTTTGGTTACAAGCGTTTGTGCATCCATATTTTCAATTACGTGTAGAATCATGTAATTTCCATCAAATGTAACTAAATACTTCACTTTCATTGTACATCATATATTCAGTTACAGTTAATATTTCTTTCTTTTCAGCAAACCTAATTCCCTTGTATCCTTAATTGTCTATTTAATAACAATATACCTTTATGTAATCACTTATCTCATTCTGATTATTTTTACAGTGTGAAAGAATTTTCCAACTGTTTATGTTTATACATGACTACTTTCAATTATAGTCCCGCCAATCATCCATCAAGTATGCTTATATTCATTGTTGTCCTTGTACATCATAAATCCAAAAACAAATGTTATTCCTTCATTTTTAAACACAGTATTCTAAATATTCACTTCATACATGTACCAATCTTTCATTACTTCCTTATTAAACTATTTATCAATGAGATATCATTATAATATATATCACTACTTAGAGTTATGCATAATATCACCAATCATCTATCATATACATAGGTTCATTATTATCCTTATCCTTCATTTTAAAACAAAATATTCTAAATTATTCAATTCATATATATGTCAGTCTTCCATTGTATCATTATTAATCTATTTAACAACATGATTGTATTATCACTTATGTCCTTCAATTGAAACACGGATAAAACATTTTTATCAAGGTTTTTTTATCAAGCCACTGATAAAACAAATCCCATATCTTATAGAATTGCTCATCTTGTTCTCTAATTTCAAATGTCAATTTACTCATTTCAGCACACTCCATTATTTTTTGAATAACTTTCTCCTGTTTTGGTATTGTTTCATTTTTCCAGTTTTTTGCAAATACAATTCTAGCTGCTGTTAAAATGTTTACAATCAAATATTTCAAGTCTTTATTGTAGATTTCTGGTATGATTCCCAATAAAAAAACTTCTGGTTTAAGGTCTATGTGTTTCTGTGTCATTTTCTCCAACCACATGTGAATTTTAGTCCAGTATCTTTTGGCATCATTGCAAGTCCACCATGTGTGTAATATGAGCCCGGTGTCTGATGACATTTCCAACACTTTCCCGATTTATTCTTGAACAATCTTGCAATTCTAGTTGGGGGTAGATGCCACCTGTAAAACATCTTATACAAATTTTCCTTATATGCAGTTGACATTGTCATTTTATAATTATGAGACCACAATTTCTGTCGTTTCTCTAACTCAATCCCATGTCCAAAATTTCCCCCCCAAGCTATCATAGTTTCTTTAACTTGTTCCTCTTGTAGTTTAACCTCTAATAAATATCCATGTAGTTTTTTAATTACTCTTTCATCAGTACCTGTTAAAATTTTGTCTAGCTCAGTCATTTTGTTGTAAAGACCTTTTGATTTTCTATCTTCATTATATCTAGAGTGTATCTGCACATATGAATACCAATTCATTTCTATTTCTTCTTGTTTCAACTCTTGAATAGATTTGAGTTCACCCTCGGCATTCAATATTTCAACATATCTGTTTGTTCCTTTTTATATATTATTGGATATGAAAATGCTTCAATGGTTGATATACAGACTGGAGTTTTTAAGTAATGTAATCTTTTAACCTTCTCCCAATTTAATAGCAAAGCCTCCCTTATATAATGTCTTCTAAAATAACCATGTGCTTTAGTTCTCTTATACCATAAAAAGCATGCCATTTCTACAGTAAATCATGACCCTCTACATTCAATAATCTAAAGTTTTTTAGTGTTATCCACTCCTTAATCCACATCAGATTTGTTGCTTGGAAATATAACTCCCAGTCAGGTAGGACCAATCCTCTTCTTGTTCTAGCCTCTTGTAGCAATTTGAGTTTTATTCTTGCTTTTTTCCCTTGCCAGATAAACTTCAAAACTATTTTGTTTAAATCTTTAAAAAAGTCCTTGCCCAATCTGATTGGGATTGTCTGGAACAGGTATAAGATTCTGGGTAAAATGTTCATTTTAATTGTAGAGATTCTTCCTATCATTGATAGTAGATTTTCCCATTTCATTAAGTCAGTTTCAATTTGCTGCTTCATTCTAATATAATTGTCCTCCTTAAGAGTGCTGCATCTAGCTGATAGATGAATATTTGATATACCCAAATATTTAACCTTGTTTGTGACTTGAATTTGCAATACTTCCGTCAACTCTTCCTTTTGTCTTAATGGTATGTTCTTCGTCAAAATCTTTTATCTTTATTTATTTTCAAGCCTGCTACTTTTCCGTACTCCTCTATTCTTTCTAACAATTTGGGTGCTGCCTCTAATGGGTCCTCAAGAATAAAAACCAAATAATCTGCAAACACTTGCAACTTGTATTCTTTTAAAATTTTCATTCCTTTTATTTCTTTTTCTTCTCTAATTTTTCTGTTTAAAACTTCTAATGTTAAGACTACCTTTTTCTAAAGCTGTGCCAAAACTGTGCGGGCGCGTGCTATCACATGCCCATCCACCTGCACATGTGCACATGACCCTCCCCAGCGCATGTGTGCAAGGGGGGCCTGTGCAGGAGTGGGGAATTTTCACACCACCCCCCAGTCTCCGGAAAAAAAAATAGCACAACGGCCCAGCCGGAAGTTCGGAATTAACTTCCGGTTTGCCTGTTCGGCCTGTTTTTCACCCTACCCAGGCTCCGGAAGCATTCCTGAAGCCTGGGGAAGGCAAAAACAGCCTCTCTCAACCCTCCGGAAGGTCAAAAATTAGCTGGCGTATGCTTGATCTGTGGGCTGCAGTGCCGGTAAATATGGCTCTGTGCGCCACCTGTGGCAGGCGTGCCATAGGTTCGCCATCCTGGCAATAGGCCTAAACTGAATCCCAGCAAAACAGATTTACTTAGAGGCATCTTGGTTTTCCTTAGTTCCTGTGTTGGTTTTGAATGGGGCTTCATTTAGAGCTAGTGCTGTGGACTCATGCCACTTGCTCAAGCATCAGATACAGATTTTGGCCAGGAAGGCCTTCACCCAGATTCAGATGGTATACCAATTGTGGCCTTTCCTAAACTGAAAAATTTGACAACAGTGATTCACCCCTTCATCACCACACATATAAATGAAAACACACTGTATAGGGCACTGCCTTTTAAGATGATTCAGATACCATTGTTGGTCCGAATTGTATCACTCCTGTTTTGGAACATAATGCCAATACTTTGACAGAACACCTGTTCTGTCTTGGTTGCTTATAAGTTTCCAAGTCCAATTCAATGGTTTATATGTGCATCAGAGATGGGTTTCTGCCAGCATTACTGCCGACTCTGCACGTGTGCACAGTTGCCTGGAAATAGATCTGCACATGCACAGAACATTAAAAATGTCAAAAAAAGATGTCTCGGCAACCAGGGAACCGGTTCAGTTAGTGTGACCCAATTTCTATCCCATAAATTGATGAAATTATTTATCTAAGGGTCAGAGAAATATGAGCAAACATAACAATGTACCTGTTGGAAAAAGCAAGCAAGCTTCAGCTCTGGACACATTCCCATTTTTAATTGTGCAAATGATACCTTTCTGTTGGAGTGCCATTCATGTGTTTTTTAGCAGTATAGAAACATGATTTCATTATTATGTCAATACTTTAGTGAGATTTGAAACTGCGATCTTGTGAGAGCCTACGGTATTACTAAAAAAAGAGCCTTTTACCAAAGTTCTCGAGATCCACATGTCCATCATCTGAAACATACAAGGACTGTAATGTATGAATTTAGCAAATGGAACATAAAAAAACATTTAAAAAATTCTTCTGACATTGTGTGGAAGGACAAAAGTCCTGTTTATCAAAGTGTACTAGTATTAACATCTTCTTATATGTAATTGATGGAAAGATCACTGGAATGTTTACAGACCTCCAAAGAACATTTTAATGGAGTGTCATATTTTAAATTACTTTTTCCACAAGATGAAGCACATAGATACTAACTTGAGGAGGCAAAGAAAAAAAAAAGATTTTGGATGAATTAAATATATATGTAGGAAAAGACCTGGTGAGGTCTCACTCGCCATCCTCAGGCTGGTGTTTTCGGCTTAAAGTGTGATTGGAGCTGCCGTCTTTCTATAAATCTTGGTGGGATGTGTGTGGAGTGCTGGCGTTGTTTCAGTAAGTGGATTGATTGGATGTGTGGCTGTATCATGATTGATAGATTGGTGCTGATTGGTGCTGGCTGTGTGTCCATTGTTGTTTTGTGTTGTAATGGCCTGGGTGGTGGGTGGGGTTCGTTTGTTGACTAGGGCTGGTTTCCAAATGTCTGGTAGGTGGGAGGTATCGTCACGTTTATTCATGTTGTGGGGGTGTTTCTCTATTTTGATAGCTTCCATAATTATTCTCTTGTTGAAGTGTTCAATTTTGGAGATTAACCTGGTTCCTTCAAAATTAATTTCATGTCCTGTAGCTTTAAGGTGCTGGAAAAGGGAGGAAGTGTTTTCTTTTTTTTTTTACTGCATTCTTGTGTTCTGTGATCTGTGCATTTATTCTCCTGTTCGTTTGTCCTATGTATGTTGCAGGGCAGATTTTGCATGTTATTTCGTAGATTCCTTGGTTTTCTAGCTGGATTTTGTCTTTGGGGTTTCTTAAGATGTTGGCTATTTTTTGGTCAGTGTTCAAGGCTGTCTTGATATTGTTTTTGTGAAGAATTTTGCTGATTTTATCTGTGGTGCCTTTGATGTAAGGGAGGAGGGCAATGCCGTTGCCCTGTTCTGTGTCTCGGGCATTTTTTTGGGGGGGGAGGGTGTTCCCTTTGGATTAGGTGTGTAATTGTTTTTCTTTGGAATCCTTTGGATATTAATACGTTTATGAGAGAGTGTAATTCAGTTTTCAGGTGGTCTTTGTCGGCTACGTGTTTGGTTCTGGAGATGAGGGTCTTGGCTACAGAGTTGATCTGCGCAGGATGGTGATGGGATTGTGCGTTTAAGTAGTGGTTAGTGTGTGGTTTTTTTTTCCGGTAGATGATGTGTCCTAAGGAGCCATTGGTTTTTTTGTAGATTAGGATGTCCAGAAAGGGAAGTTGGTTGTTTGCTTCTATTTCCATAATGAATTGTATTTTGGGGTATATATATAAAATCACGGTGCAATCTTGAAATAGTCTTTCATTTTGTCAAGATCATGTGAAGATCATATTTGTAAACAGAGATTACGGAACCCTAGAATTATCCTACTGCTATGATGAAGTTACTGAATTTTTTTTAAACCACTCCAAACCTAAATGTCTATGGAGATTCCCAATCATCCAGGTCATGGTTGTCAGAAAGGTCTTTTTCCAAAAGGCAACTGGACTTTCTTACCAAAAAAAAGAATAACAATTCTAAAGCTATTATCTTTAAACTCATTATGTCCCAGATATAGCAAGAGCCCCATCTGTAGAAACAGATATCTTTATATAAAGATGGTGTCCACCCTCAAGCTGACCTGGCCAGAGATGCATGCCTCAGGTCGAGGCACATTCGAATATTTATCTTGATCTCTCTGAATAGATAGATGGAACTAGGAGTATCTGGATTAAGAGGAAGCAAAGTATTACTATGGGGCTTAAACAGAGTTTGTGGTACTTAATACATCCTAGAGCAGTGCTGGCGAACCTTAGCATGCACGGGTGGTGGGTTCCAGATCCCGTTCCAACCGTACTGGCGGTGTCCATATGTACAAGTGCATCATACATGCACATGCGCACAGCGCACACATGCGTCTTACTGCTTCAGCATGGCTCCATCATGCTCCAGCTGTTCCACGGAGCGTCGTGCAGGTGCTGTACATGCCATGTGTGCGCGGAAGCGCAGAAGCTTTAAAAGACCGGTGACCTGGGGGGGCAGGTGGGCCCCCCGGAGCACCATACCGGAACGGTAACCGGTGTTCCGGGCAGGTTCCTGTACGCCTGTACCGGCGCATACCGCCTGCAACCCACCACTGGCATGCACGCATTGGAGCACTTCAAACCAGAAGGTGAGATAGTTTCCGGCCCATGCATGCGCACCGCATCTTTTGGTTGCTGATGTGCATGTGTGCGTGAAAAACCAGCTGGCCACTGTGCATGTGCATGCTGGAAACAAGAAGACCAGGAGTGTAGTGCGTGCATGCATGCCAGGACACTTCTCCTCCAGTTTCCGGCACTCCTGTGTGTGTGAAAACCCTCTGGCCTGCGTGCAGGCGCACACTGGAACCAGGAAGAGCAATGGGCGATGGTTCAAGTGGCTAGAGAGATGACTTCAGGAACACCTGACATAGGTTCGTCATCAGGGTCCTAGAGGTTGACTCATTGGTAGTGCTGAAGTGTAGCTATTGATTTGTCCCAGATGAATGGAACATCTTTGCTAAAGTGTTATTGAGACACTGGATTTCCTACATTCCTCTCTTACAGAACTGAAAATATACTTATAGTGTGATTAAGTGAATTTAAAAGAATTGCTCCTTCTCTTGAGAAAAATTACATTCGGAATCTCCCTTTGTACCTTTCAATTAGCTTCTACATTTGACTCAGAACAATCTCCCTACTTGCTACTTAATTTCCTTGCCTTATTTCTAAGTGTCTTTGTTTTTTTATTTTTGTGGGACAACACCCATATACAACTTTTGAAAATTGTGCCATAGGAGTTTTTATTTCCCTCTTAACAAATGTTTTGATTTTAAAATGTTAAAGTATAATCCAAAATTTAACAAATACAGATGAAAAAGATCTAAAAAGAAAGGACTATGGATCATATATTTCTATTCTAGCTGAAGAGAACTAGCTCAAAATCCAAAGGCTTTTGGTCCAATACATGTGCAATGAACTGCAATACATGTGCAATGAACTGTGCAATACATAATTGCTTTTCTCACATTGTGGCACATTATATTCTCTGTAAAGGGTACTGCATAAGGCAGATCACTGTTATTTCTCTCCTCCTGGGACAAGTATAAAATGTGAATTGTAGCTTCTGAGTAAACCCAAATAACAATGACAATAATATTTGCTTGAGAGCTGGCTTTGTGGAACTGCTTGTGATGATATTAGAATAGAATAGAACAGAACAGAATAGAATAGAATTCTTTATTGGCCAAGTATGATTGCATGAACAAGGAATTTGTCTTTGGTGCATATGCTCTCAATGTATATTGTTAGGAATATAATCTAATGGTTGGGTTGGCAATATATAAATCATGTAACAATGTTGTACCTGTTTCTTTAAATCATACTGTAAAATGTGATTGGTTGCTGTTTTCCTCAATTGCCCATAAGAGGGAGCCAGAATGACTGTTAGTTCTCTGTTTCGTTAGATGCTGGGCTGATCTGATCTGAGTGCCGTGAGCTATTGTAAGTTTTGCAACTGCTAGAAAACTTTGAGTACTGACCTGATTATATGATACTGGACTATGTTATTTGGATTATCCCTTAACTGAACAACATTGATGACTTACTGTCTTATCCGTGTATGACTTGGACTGTTTGATGGACTCTGATATCTCTATTTCCATGAAAGTAAAAGCCTATTTAAACTGCAGTGTCTCTGTATGCTGGTTTGTGTGTTCTCCAGCACAACACAACTCTCACAACGCTTTGCTCGCTCTCCCAACGGGGAGCTTACCTAATATATATAAAAAGATAAGATACATTTGTCAAGAATCATAAGATATAACACTTAGTGATAGTCATAGGTTACTAATAAGCAATCAAATTATACTAGGAAACAAATAAAACAATATAAATTATAAAGATACAAGCAACATGGTTATAGTCATAAGTGGGAGGGGATAGGTACTAGGAGGGAAGAGAAGAATAATAGTAATTCAGTCTTAATTGGTAATTCGACAGTGTTGTGAGAATTAGTTGTTTAGCAGAGTGATGGCATTCAGGAAAAAACTGTCCTTGTATCTAGTTAGTCTGGTGTGCAGTGCCTTATAGCATTTTGAGGGTAGGAGTTGAAACAATTTATGTCCAGGATGTGAGGGGTCTGTAGATATTTTCACAGCCCTCTTTGACTCGTGCAGTATACAAGTCCTCAATGGAAAGCAGGTTGGTAACAATGGGTTGGTTTTTTTGTTGTTGTTGGGGTTTTTTTGCAGTTCTAATTATCCATTGAAGTCTGTGTCTGTCTTGTTGAGTTGTAGAGCCAAACCAGACAGTTATGGAGGTGCACGTGACAGACTCAATAATTCCTCTGTAGAACTGAATCAGCAGCTCTTTGGGCAGTTTGAGCATTCTGAGTTGGCACAGAAAGAACATTATTTGTTGTGCTTTTTTGATGACATTATTAACAATGGGATCTTGATAATGAAACATAAATCACAAGTTTTCAGGCGTACATTTCTTTTCAAATCTCTCCTGATGTATTAATCGTTGATAATCCTTCTTAAATGGAGTTCTTAAGCAGAAAATAATTATAATATTCCCTGTGTTTATTTAGAATTGCTGATAACACAGCTGGGATATCTTCCATGCAGAACAATATTCCTGAGCTTTGGCCTTGCTTATGTCAGCTTTCCACATTTTTATAACACCCTTAGACAATATCAATAAGCAATCATGTTTTCTGAAATTTAACTGGAACAAGTGCTACCCAGCCTTAAGCAGTTTTCATGGTTGTGCTATTCAAATGCTACTAGTAAATCAAATTCTGAGGATATGAAATAAGGACTCAGCCAAGGCTGATTCATAGGTAGATGTGAATTATGTGTGTCATGACTGAACTGACTCTAGCAACTTAGAGTATAATTACACTGACCATATTTTCTTGGAAAAAATAAAGGACAAACTTAAAAAAGGAGCAAATCTGTGTCACAAAAAATAGAAGTATTAATAATCATTATAATTTAGAACTTGGTTTTACATAGGAAAATTCATGAGCAAAATCCAGAAAATAATACAAGCATGAATATTCTAATATTCGTATGTATGTGTATGTATGTGTGTAGTATGTATGTATATGTGTGTGTGTGTATATGTGTGTGTGTATACATATATTGATGTGTTATATATATATATATATATATATATAAAACATCGATATATGTAATTTTATTTTTGAAATACAATTCAATTTCCTTATCTTTCATATGAATGAAAAAGACTGCATTGTGATATTTTCATATGGTAAAAGTTAATTAACCAAAATGAAAGACAAAAGTGAGTTTTTGAAAAATAAATACATTGAAATAAATCTTTCTGAAGGGAAGAACTGATCTTTATAATCAGGGACATACGGTCATTGTAAATAACATGTGAACTAGATGAAAATATCAGTATTAGCTTTAAATATAAATATTCTCATATTATGATTAGAATGTAGGGACTTCCATAGGAATAAATGATCATGCGAAGATGGCAAGCAAAGGCAAAATTACAGATATTCCCAGGGGTCTTGATTGTTTTAGCAATACCCCTGGAGGAGGCATCATTACGATTATAATAGATGACTACTAATGTGACCTCATCTAGGTAGTTGATCAGTATATCTCAACACTGTCAGGGTTCCAAGTAACACCCCCAACGAAAGAAGACTCTGAGGCTTGAGTTTCCTCAAAGTTCCATTTTATTAGAGATGTCATATTGGCACATCTGGGAAAACCCGAATCTGAAAGCTTCCAGGTTTTCCTCACCCAAGTGAAAGTTCAAGTCCTAGTCCCGGCCCAGCACCCACATGTCCATCACATGCTCCAATCAGGCACCATCCAAAACTGGAGATGCCTCCAAGTGACACCATTGCAGCTGCAGGGCAAGGTGTCCTTGAGTCTCTGAGAAAGGAAAGTTATTTTGAGTATATCTCACCCATACTCCATATAATCCCCCTCCCATTTTCCCACAGTAGAAAATGTGGCAAGCCTGAAAGCCCAATGTAAAAGATGGCTTCTAGGCAGGGGTGAAATTCAGGTTCTGACTGGTTCTGGAGAACCGGTAGTGGAAATTCTGAGTAGTTTGGAGAACCAGCAAATACACCTCTGGCTGGCCCCAGAGTGGGGTGGAAATGGGGATTTTTCCATTTCTTTCCCCTGCCACATCCACAAAGCCATGCCCACAGAACCGGTAGTAAAAAAAAATGAATTTCACCACTGCTTCCAAGTCTGACAAACATTTGACTACTGGAAGATGTATGGACTTCAACTCCAATAATTCCTTCAGCAGCTCTGAGAGAGACCTAGAGACCTAGGTCCGGTCAAGTCAGTTGACTCTTATCCCGTGCCAATTCCCTTGGCTACTACAAATTTAGTTTATTGTGTGTAGGTAGCACAGAAAAAAAAAAGTATGAATTCTGTTCTGATTCCTGACTTCTTGCTCCTGACAGAAACACTGCTCTAGCCCAAATTTAATACTCATCTATTTAAAGCACTTTGGGGTGGGGTGTGCCATATTTTGCTACTAATGTCTTAGTATGGGGTATTGTTAAGAAATGCAGAAGTAGAAATTACTTAGTTCCATAGTCTCATGAATTAGGCTTCCTCGCTTTTTTTCTTAACATTGATGTGTTTGTAAATTTGCCTGAACAAGCAAAGACTTGAGAACTGAGTTTGCTCAACTTGCTAAGTTTGATTAGGGTTAGGGGGTGGGATCGCTGTTTTATTTTGGTTTGCATTTTGATTTGTAGTTTAGAGTGTAGTGTGAACTCAGATGTATGATTATGATTCAGTGCATTGTTCTATCCTAGGCAATGGACTATTCAATCATCAGATTAAGTCTGTTGTCTGACAGCATCTTCTACATCCAAAATCTTATATTGCTTGTTTGAAAGTTTATTCCACTTTACTTATGTCACTTTGATGATTTGGATAGAGATCATATTGGCAGATTGACTGAGTCTGTTTGGAAGAATCATCCCACACAAAAAGTGAGACCTGTGGGAGAAAAGGGAAAGTAGCTTTTCAGATCTATAGCTTCAGTTTCCTCCTTGGCATCTGTCTTCACAGTTGAAAGACTATTATTTTTTCTTTACTCATTTAGACTTTCTGTTTGATTTAGAATCTTGTGTGAGATTTTAAATTAAGCAGAGATGCAGCTCAGACACAGGTTTTCCATTGCATTCCTTTAGTGCCTAAAAGGTTAAAGGAACAGATTCAAAAATAACAGAGTTGGAAAGGACTTTGGAGCTCAATTAGGAGACTCAGGGGTGAAATGCTACCAGTTCCGGCCAGTTTACCCGAACTGGTAGTAAAAAATGCTACTGTTTGCCGGAACCAGTAGTAAAAAGAAATGCTAAAAAAAGTTCTTTAAAAAAGTTCCGACGATCAGATGTGCAACAGTCAGCTGTGCCTGATTGTCTGTGAGATTTCTGCTTGTTGCAGGGACCATTTTGTGTGAAGTCCAGCTGTTTTTGCATTGTGTGTGAGTCAGTTGTGTAGTTTTTGTGTTATTTTGTGTGATCATTTGTTTTTGAGCTCTCTGTGCCTGTGTGAGGTTCCTGCTTGTTGCAGGGGCCATTTTGTGTGAAGTCCAGCTGCTTTTACATTGTGTGTGAGTCAGTTGTACAGCCATGCCCACTTGGTCACATGACATGACCACCAAACCACACCGCCTGCTCATATGCCCATCAAGCCACGCCCACCCAGTCACATGACCACCAAGCCATGCCCACAGAACTGGTAGGGAAAATGTTTGAATTTCATCACTGAGGAGACTTTATAACTTTCCAGACAAAAGGCTGTCCACCTCTTCTTTAAAAAAAAAAACAAATGAAGAAGAAATGAGAAGTGAAATGGAATTAACAGCATCCTACAGATGAGTGTGAACATAACCTTGAAGAAAGAATGCAAGGGCAGTTACAGAAATATCTGCTGTAGCATTAAAGAGCTGAACTAGAGAGAAAGAAAGTCGAAATTAACCCACTTTGATTTTCTTCTTTATAAGAGGAGAGAGAGAGGGAGAAGGGGAGAGGGGGTAGAGAGAGGGGGGGAAATTGTCAGGTTTTCATAATTCTGTAATTATGCTCTGCAAATAGAAAAGTAGAATTCCAACAGTTGTCATGGAGTCCATTTCTTGGATGGCCTATTCTGAAGAGCTGAAAAGTTTCTCCTCATTCAAGTTGTTTCTTACCTCTTTATAAAGGAATTCACAAATTTTAATAGTCTTGCTCAACCGTACATCACTAAATATATGTCAGTGTTCCAAATAACATCCAAAAGTAAAGCAGAGTCCAAGGCAAAGTATTGCTCAAAGATCCAATTTATTAAGAGAGCCATGTTGGCACATCTGGGAAAACCCAAATCTGAAAACTTCCCAGTTTTCCCCACCTAGTTGAAAGTTCAAGATCTTGCTCCCACACCCACAAGTCCATCACACGGTCCAATCTCCCACTGCCATGCACACAGTTTTACCCATCCGATTCCAGTCAGGAGCAGAGACAAAGGATGACCTTGGCTTTCTAGAAAGAATTTTGTTATGGCTACATAGTATGTAACTCCTTACAATCCCCCCTCCCATTTTTCCACAATAGAAAATGCATAGGAGAATAATAGAAAGTGTGGCAGGCCAAAGATCCAAAAGAAAAGATGGCTGCAGACCTGACAATGTAACTTTTCAAAAATAGTTTTCAACAGGTGAGGAACCTGGCAGAAAAATACATTGGCCATCAAAATTCCACGTATAATTGATTCAACTTCAACTTGTAACAAATATTAATCTCATGAATTGAGCACAGAAATTAGATACACATTTCCACTCAAGTATGCTGATAGTTATAGAAAATTCCTTCATCATATATTAGTTATTTTCATTTATCCTCTATTTATTTACCAGGATTTTCTTACATATAAGGGTGATGAATTAGCAAAATACATTTTTTAAAACATGATATGTTTATTTTAAGCTTAAGAATCCTATATAAAATATATTCAAATTTAAGCAATACAGCCAAAAGACAAACAGAAGTAGATGCAAGCATTTCGTATTGACTCATCAGTGCCTACATTACAGTAACATGGTTAAAACCAACCTCAAATACTTTTTGCTCCACTTGTAGCTTTTGTATCAGTTGTGAGGTTAGTGAATGAATGAATTTCAACACATTTATAGTTTGTCATATCACATATATATATATAAAATTTCACTGGACTAGTATTTCAGAGATATTTTTACTGAGTCCCTCAACATTTCAATGATAAGGTTTATCCCTGCCTTCTACTCTGTAAGCTATTATTTCTTGGCACCACCAGAACATGTCTACAAGTCTTGGAAGAAGAAATAAAAATATCATTATTTTGAGAAGTTCGAAATTACTTCTAAAGAAATGTGAATATTTAAAACAATTAGTCCCTTTTAATAATTTAAACCAGAGGTAGTCAACCTGGTCCCTACTGCCCACTAGTGGACGTTCCAACTTTCATGGTGGGTGGTAGGGGTTTGCTGTAACTCTGCTTTATAAATTTTATAAAGTAAAGTTACTTCCCTACTTTATAAACCACAATTACTGTGGAACCGGTGGGCGGTTAGAAAATTTTACTACTAACAGAGATACAAAAGTGGGCAGTAGGTATAAAAAGGTTGTCTACCCCTGATTTAAACAATACATCCAAAAGACAAGAAGTAGATGCAAGCATTTCATATTAACTCATCAGTACCTACATTATAATACCATGGTTAAAACCAGCCTCAAATATAAGATCTAGCGAGAGCATTAATTAAGCCTATAATGTATGCAGGAAATCAACCAATGGCAAGCCTTACACCTACAGAAGGCATAGATTGACATAAAGCTGTTTCAGCACACATAAGGGCTGCTTCAAACGGTTAATGGCAACCCCCTCAGCACCTAATTAATTAATGCTTAATTAATTAATTAATTAAACAATTAGTTTGTCTATTTTACAATATTTTCAATACGATTCTCTTTGAATTCTTTTTAAATTCTAACCTCCATTTTTGTTACTTAACCATTGGTAAAATATATCCCATGTTAAAAAGTATTCTGTTTCTACCTTTTCTTTTAACTTAAGTATCAATCTATCCATCTCAGCACTTGCTAATTTTTTTTATTCCACTTTCACCTGTTGGGACCTCTTAATTTTTCCATTGTTGTGCAAACCCTATTCTTGCTGCTGTGACTACATGCAACATTAAATATGCATTCCCTTTATTATACTGTTCTGGTAGCAGTGACGTGCGGTGACGGTTACCGTTGGTGAGGCAAGACCACAGCAGCGGCGAGAAGCAACGTCCCCGGCACTGTGTCCGACAGGCGCCTCGCATTTATGGCGGACATAAACGCGAGACGCCTGTCGGACACAGTGGCGGGGTTGTTGCTTCTTGCCGCCGTCGCGCTCCACTGCCTTGCACCCCGCCTCCTCCGATGAACAATCCTGCTGCCTCGGCCTGCAGCCAGCCCACCCACCCCTCGCCCGACCTGCTCCCTGGGTGTCCCGGCTCCATCTGAGATGCTTCTCGCCACCGTCGCGCTCCACCGCCTTGCCTCCGCCTCCTCTGACAAACAATCCTGATGCCCCGGCCTGCAGCCAGCCCAGCACCGAGCCTGGACTCACCGCTCTTCTCCTCCTCCTCCTCCTCGTCCCCGCTCGGTGCTGGGCTGGCTGCAGGCCGGGGCATCAGGATTCTTTGTCGGAGGAGGCGGGGGCAAGGCGGTGGAATGCGATGGTGGCGAGAAGCATCTCAGATGGAGCCGGGACACCCGGAAGTCAAGCCGGCACTTCGGCATGCCTTTAAGTGCCGGCTTGTCTTCCGGGTGTCCTGGCTCCATCTGAGATGCTTCTCGCCACCGTCGCGTTCCACCGCCTTGCCCCCTCCCACCTCCTCATACGGACAGTCACAATCCTGCAGCCAGCCCGCCCGACCTGCTCCCTGCCTGGACTCACCGCTCTCCTCGTCCCCGCTCGGTGCTGGGCTTTAAAGGGGTCTCCCCTCCCCAGCCAGCCACCCCACCTAGCCAATTCCTCCCCCCACCACCACTGTGTCCAACAGGCCAGGTGTCTCGTGTTTATGGCGGACATAAATGCGAGATGCCTGGCCTGTTGAAACACAGTGGCGAGAACGTCCCTGCCGCTTCCGTGCTCTGCCGCCACGCCCCCTGCCTCCTCCAACCCCACCGCTGTGAAGAAAGAAAAAAAACACACACACACAAACCTCACAATAAAAAATTAATTTTTTTATTAAATACAAATTACAAATTAAATTACAATAAATTTGAACACCCCCCCTCCCTCCGTCTGATCCACCTTTTCCAGCTGTGGAAACTCTCTCAACTCTCCTCTTGTCCGGCCAACGTAAGCGTGCTCAACGTAAGCTCATAAGGCATGATTCGCTGCTCCCCGATCAGGAGGCGGGAGAATCAGTGCCTCTTTTGCATATGAAAGTGTTCGCTTGTTAACTCCGCCTTAACTTTTAAAAGGCGAACAATTCCTTAGGCAAAAGAGGCTCCGAGTTCTCTCGCCTCCTCCCATAGTTAACACTGAGAGCAGACACCAAGCCACTGTGACTTTGAATCTGGCAGCAACTATCCTGGCTTTAATTATTTTAAAAAAAATATTTAAAATTCTTCCTTTCCCTCAGGAGACTGGTGAGGCCCCGCCTCCCCTGCCTCTAGTGACTGCACGTCCCTGTCTGGTAGTATTCCCAGCAGAAATATTTCTGGTTTCTTTTTTATACATCTTGCACATATGACACGGTGTGGGATATAAAACACATGATTGCAAGCGCTAGCCTGACTTTTCACCCCTTCCCCATCCTGGGCACATAGGTGGGTTTCACAGAAGTCTACCACCAGTTCGCCCCGCACGCACTCACTTCATGAGGGTGCACGCTTTCCACGTATGTGTGCGGACTTCTGCACATGTGCTTTGATCACATGTGTGGTTTGTATGCATGTGCATGACTTCAAAAATGTGGTTAAATAGGACGATAGAGCCAGGGTGGGTTATGGTTAGTGTTAGTGTTAGGTCGCCGCTACTGGTTCACCTGAACCAGTCTGAACCCGCTGAATACCACCTCTGCCTGAACACCTCTGCTCCAAAACCTATTCATAGTCTCCGATAATACTAAGCTCTTTTCATTGTGGATTATTTAGGACTCCTGCAGAAAGTTTGTCCCAGAGACAGATAATAATAAAAGTTGCAGTTATACTAGCATATGAAAAAGCTGCTTCAGATTTAGTCATCTCATATATATTGAAAAGCAAGCAGATCAAACATGCGAATAATATTTCCATTTTGTTTTTAAAGACTCACATTGCATTCTTTATGAATGATCCATAATATGTCCACTTAAAATATATACATATTGTAAAGAATAGTTAAGTATCCTTTAAAAATATAAGTCCTACATACTTTCAAATGTAATGAAAAATAAAAAATGTATACACGCTGTTGTTTATACCTCTTATTTCAATGAATTGATGCCATTTGAATTTCATTGCTATTGGAAGGTATTGTGGCCAACATTTGGTAAATAAAAAACATAAGAATCACTGCATAAAACATCCCAATTTTTTTTTAAAAAAGTTCTTTTTTATATGTGGTAAGTAATCTTGTACTAATGTGTTTTTGAATTTCCACTAAGTGGCATATGCAAAATGTGTGAAAGCTGCATTCAAACATTGTTTAACGCTTATGAAAACAAATACATTGCTTTGTTCTTCAGCACTTAGAAAGGAAATTTACAATTGAGTAGGCACAAAATAGTGTAATCAAATTAGTTCCCTGTTAGCTCAAAATATGGCACTTCTTCATGGGTAATCTTTCCATACAAGTAAAATTATACAATTACACAATGAAACTTTTTATTGTGGCCTTTAGGGCAGAGAATAAAACAAAACTATAATAAAAATCTATACACTTGTAATTATTAATAAAGCTAAAAAATAGACTTAAAATGCAATAACACTACATAAAAATAAATTAATATAGTAATAATTTAGTATATAGTATATAATTTATAATAGTAATAACTTGGGGTAAGAGGCAAAATGGCAACGTATTAACATGACCCTGCATGAACTCTTGCTGCTTCATTTTACTGCTGTTTAAAACTTACTGTAGTGAGGTGATGGCATCTCTTATACTCTATATGTGTAACTTCCTGGGAGAGAAAAAGAGAAAGGAATTAGACCAAGAAAAGAGAGAAGAGGTAAGGAGAGAAGGGGAGAGGAGGAGAGGGGAAAGGATAGGAGGGAAGGAGAAACAAAGGGGAGGGGGATTTTCTGACTCAGAAGAATAGAAAAAAGGAACAGAATCCCAAAGGCACCATTGGTTCACAGAATTCTTCCAAGATAGCCATACAATTAAAAAAAATCAATTTTTCTATTTCTGTTTTGAAAAATAAAACAGCAATAAAAATGGCAGCAGAACATGACGAGTGCTTTGAAGATTAATAATAAACCCTTATTGAGGCTTGAGGACGATGCCCAATTATGAGACGTCTTTTTGTTATGGGAACAGTTCCTCTCTTTCTCCAGCATCTGCAGTGGCGACCTTGATGGTCGCCAAGCTCTCACAATCTCCACATATATTCACAGCATTCTATCTCCCCCTTCCTTCCCCACAGTTCATTGGCAAGTTGAAAAGCATTAAAGTTTGAAAGAAGCGAAGCGGTTCAATCTTGACAGGATGGCTCAGGAGGTCACAAGTTTATAATCAGGGATTGTGATTGTGAAGTGGGAAAGTAAGTGTGTGTCTGAAGGAAGGGGTACCCTAACATCATTCCTGGGAATCTGGATTTTGTATTGATTTTGGGTAAGGTGAATTTGGTGGTGATAATTGTATTTATTGTTTTCATTCTTTAGTTTTCTATAATCCTGCCTGCTTGCTGCCATCTTTCTTTCCCAGTCACTGATACCATATCATTTAATTATTTATAGACATATTGCTTTGATGTTGCATTTTGAGATGTTTGAGATTTTGGATAACTTTATGATGAAGTATGCATTTTATTCCCTGTTGGGAAAGCTGAAGAGAGCACAGATTACCCCATCTGAAAAAAAAATCTTTTGACTTTCACAGAGGGCCTCAGGGTGTATCCTTGTGGTTATTTGTAAACTGATCCTGTGGATTGAGAAGATCTGAGAACAGTGGTGGTGTTGAAGTGACTTAATTCATGCTATATCAGGCTCAGAAACCTTCAGTGTATGTTATCTTCTCCATTACTCATCTACTGATGAGAACAGGTTCAAAATCTGATGGGGACAGAGTAAAAACACTGTCTCCAGATTCTTCTCTTCATTTATTCAGACAGAAAACGGGTTGAGACCAGACCTGTCTTCATTTCCAAAAGCATGTGCAGATCTCCAATTGTATGTGCTAGGACAGCAGTCCCCAAACTTGTGGCTTGGCGGCCTGGCAGCCTGGCTGGAGAAGGGGGAGAAGGGAACTGGGTTGTGTAAGCGGTGGGCTGGTGGGTGCATGCATGCAAATCAGGTTTCTATACCCATAAATATATTGCAATACCATAATGATAAAATGTTTGATAATATCAGCATACAAACCTTGTACAATTATGAGAAATGTAACACATGTTATTATTACTGTACTGTAAATCTCTAAAATGCTGCGGAATAAAGAATATTCATGCTTCTTAGATAGTGGAAGAAGCCTAGAACAACCTCTTCAATTCCTTTTGGGACTAAATGTGGTTAAGTGCTAATAAAAAATGCCCCAAAGAAATAATCCACAGACGAGATATCTTCCATGCAGTGATGGGATTTGGCTGGTTCGGGAGAACCAATTGTTAAATTGCTGGCTGGCCATGCCACTTCCTGCCCCGCCCCTTCCAGGAGTCCCCACGTGCCCTGTTTTGGCTCCCAGGGAAGTGGAGAGAAGCCTATTAAGCCCAAAACAGGGCACGGGCAGGTGGTGCCCCCCCACGGCCCATTTTTGCTCCCAAGAGACTACAGGGAGCCCTACTAGGCCCAAAATGGGGCACAGGGGTGGTGATGTGCCCCCCATGGCCTGTTTCTGCTCCTTGGGGGGTGCAGGAGGCCGACTGCTGCCTGTCACACCCCCTGGCCATGGCCATGCCCCACACAGCCAGTCATTAGGGGCAGAGAACTGGTTGTTAAATTATTTGAATCCCATCACTGCTTCCATGGCAGAATTGAATGATAATGTGATATTTCTTTTCCAGAGCCCAGAGGAGTTAGAAGATGTATCTGACCTTGAAGAAGACCATGATGCTCATAGTCGCACCAGTATTCAGACAGAAGGAAAAACTGATAGGGTAAGTATGGAAAAAAAAAAACTAAACAGAATTCCAATATATTACTATCTTCTTCCACCAGCTTCAGCATAACATATTGTTACAGCAAAATAGATGCATAATGAACAGGAAAAGACTGAAAGTCTAAATACTAAACATTTAATTAAATTTGCCCGCTCAAAATACAGAACTGTTCTATTCCATGAGTTTTACTTTGACTAGCCTGCCTAAAAAAATGAATATTACTATTAAGGAGCTTCATATCCTGCAACAAATTTAAATGAGTTTGAAATGATTTTAATATTAGAAGTGCATATCAGTGGGAAGGAAGAAGTTTGTTTGATGTGGATTTTTAAGGAGACTGATAAACTTGCATTCTCTGAATTAACTTTTCTGCAATGCAGAAAATATGTACATCAGGAAAAGTTGCATTAATAATCAACAAATTATTATATTAAAGTTGCAACTCACATATAGATAGATAGATAGATAGATAGATAGATAGATAGATGATAGATAGATAGATAGATAGATAGATAGATAGATGATAGATAGATAGATAGATAGATAGATAGATAGATAGATAGATAGATAGATAGATCGATCGATCAGAGATGTCAAAGGCAAGGCCCATGGGTCAGATCCGTGCTCTGCCCCCAAGCTCCTTTTTTGCTGGCAGAGGAGTACAGGAGGCCATGACAACTGAAAGAGCACTCGGGCCACCACAAGCACTAGTGACATCAAGCTGGCCACCCCCACCCTCCCAAGGTCAAACACATCCCTGATGCGGTCCTCAATGAAATCAAGTTTGACACCTCTGATATACGCAGACAATCAGATGCGCGCACATGCTTGGGCGCACATACACACACAATGTCATGCATAATCTCAGATTACTGAGAACAGGAAGGGTATCTTGCAGATAGCCTGAATAAGCTAGGTTTTCTATTCTTAAATGGTCTGTCTAGACCCTCTGTGGCCTGGCTATCGAACAAGTCCAACAATTGGCAGCATTATATCTATCGATGGAGGTACAGATTTCTCCTCAAGTTCAGCACTTTAGAAGCCTAGTGTTGGTCTGTTTCATATCATAAGTCTTTCCAACGTTCAGCAAATTATTTGGCTGTTGTTGTTGTTTCTTTTTTGGCAACTCAGAGCCTACCTACTGTTTCTGCTCTTCAGCTTTCCAACCGACTAATTTCTCCACAGAGTGTTATAACTAATTCCTCCCCAATTCCTCCATTCATACTCCACAATACTTACACGGAATTTATTATATGTATTTATGTACTGTGTTTCACCAAAAATAAGACAGGGCCTTATTTTCTTTTGACCCCCGAAATAAGCACTTGGCCTTATTTTCAGGGAGGTCTTATTATTTTTGAGGTGCAGGAGGCAGCGAGTGTGATCACCACATGGCTGCTGCTGTGTTGCAATATTTTCAGGGAGGGCTTATTTTTTGGGGAGAGCTTATTTTTAGCGCATGCGCTCAAAAGCCCAATCGGGCTTATTATCCGGGAAGGTCTTATTTTTGGGGAAACAGGGTATATTCAAATAATATGGGTTGCATGATAATAATTATCAGTGAGTTCTTGCGATTATAGAAATGAGAGTCAGTCAAATGCTTCTGGCTGAGCTGCTAAGTTTCCATCTGCACCAAAGTCCTTGAAAAGATATCCCTTTTTAAAGACTTATTTTTTTAGGTTTTATATCATCACTACAGCGTCTTGTTTGCATTTGGTCATTGCTTCTGTGATTTTTCACCGTGTTAGCATCACCAAATCAATCTGATTTGGTTTGAGGAATTCACCACAGTGCATAGTGCTGGCAATTCCAGGAGAGAAAAAATCTTCTTTATTCTTTAACATATTCTTTAATATGTTCTTTATTCATTTGACTTTGATATCTAGAATAGATGGCATAGAATTGATACTGGGGAAAACAGGAAAGAAGTCTGTTTCAGTAAAAATTCATGCCTCCTGCAGTATTATAATAAAACACAAACTACATTGAAAGAAAGGAATAAGGGCAGAATAAGACTGCATAATTTCCCTGAAGGGGAATTTCTGATCTCTTAGTGCTACAGGATAGCTGAAAATCTCTCTGTGAAATAAGAGACCCTCCTTCAGGAAAACAGTACAGTTCTTGGCCATTTGATCTCAGAGCTCAAGACAGGCAAAAAGTGAGATGATTCTTTAAAGTCTTCCTAAAGCCTTTTGATGTTTTAAAGCTTCCTGTCTTTGTTCCTGTAATATCCATGGGCAAAACTAGACATACGTAAATCCTTTCTCCAGATGCAAAGCGGAAAGGGAGAAAATGAATCCCGATCCTGATTTTTGAGGGACGGAACATGTTCAAATAAAGAATAAATATTTGTTTTCGTAGATTTTCACAGGTGTAGGTATACTGGTCTTGTATTTCCCATGTAAGATTGAGATTCAATCTTGAGATTCTCAATCTTACATGGGAAAAGACCCGAATACAACAAGACCAGTGTGTGTGTGTGTGTGTGTGTGTGTGTGTGTGTGTGTGTGTGTGTGTGTGTATGCGTGTGTGTGTATGCGTGTGTGTGTGTGTGTGTGTGTGTGTGTGTGTAAAAGAGCAAAAGAAAGAACTGCTTTTTGTTCTGCAAACATGAATCTTTGTAAAGTGAATCATTTTACTTCAGACTTCCCTAACTTAGCAGGTAGAATTTCTTTGTTGGCCATAGATAAATGGGAGTCTTTTAAATAGTTTCTAAAGAAACTTCTTCCTAAAAGTTGTCCTAATTGACTTGTGACTGCGCTTGGAATTAGGCTATTCAGGCTGCAGATCAGGGGTGAAATTCAACAGATTCGGACAGGTTCTATAGAACTGGTGGTGGTGATTATGCGCAGTTTGGAGAACTGGTAAATCACGCCACTGTCTAGCCCTTCCCCTCTCCACCCCTCCAACTCACTCCTTTTTGCACCTCGCCTGCCTAGATTCATGCTCGAGTTATAGCTGCTGCTGCTCCCTGATTCCTTTGCATGCCTCGACCATGCAGCCCAGCTGATCTCTGCCTGGTGAGTCTTTCGCTTCTCGCCCACGGTTTTTCTCCTCCACAGCAGCAGGGTCCAGACTGTCCACGGGAATCATTCCTGAATCCTGCCCTCGTGCAGTGAATTCCGGCAGGCTGGATGCAGGTATGAAGGGCCTAGTTCCACAGTGCTTCCTCATTGGCCATGCCCACTCAGTCACATGACCCCACCGCCAAGCCCTGCCCACAGAACCGGTAGGGAAAAAATTTGAATTTCACTCCTGCTGCAGATAGAATGAAATCACCTTCATCATTTAACTATCCCATAATCCCTTGTGGGGTGGAGTCTGGGCAATTGAATGGAGCTAGCAGAGTATTTAATGGCCGGATGCCCTTCGTGTCACCAATGTGGAGTTTTGTTCAGCAGATATATTCTCACTGCGCCCAGAGAGAAAAATATCTGCCTCTACCTAGGATCAAACTCACAGCCTCCTGTTTGTGAGGTGAGAGTTCCATCTTTAGGCCACGCCACCACTCTTGAAGATAGAATGACATACCAGAACTAAAATAAAAACATTTTAATCTGACCTGAAAGTCCTTTGATAAACAATGTAATTCAACCAGGGGTGGGATTCAGCCAGTTCGCGCTGGTGAACTGGATGTTAATTTTGCATCCAGTTCACTGAACCGGTTGTTGCAAGGACCAATTGTCTGAAAATGGGTCTATTTCCAGCCTCTGGAGCTTGGGGGAGGCCGTTTTCACCTTCCCAGAGTCTCAAGGAAAATCTCCTCAGGCTGTGTACGGCAAAAAGCCACCACCACCACTGTGGTGCAGGAGGCCACGCCCACCATGGCCACGCCCACCCAGCAACCAGGTTGCTAACATTTTTCAGTCCTACCCCTGAATTCAACCATATGGATGTATCATCCTAATTGGCTTTATTTAGCTTCTATAATTCCTGAGTATATTTTTGATAATGAATATAAGAAAAAAATAATGGTGAAATATAGTGTGATGCAGTTTAGGTCATCCAGGATTAGTACAGAAAATTATCAGAAAACTCAGCATCAAAAAGAAAAACACAATGTTAGCACTCCTTCAACAATTATCCCTAGACATTTGGTTGATTGGTTTAATGTGTTTGCATTAGATCATGACAGAAATATTTAAAAAACCTGTATAATAATGTTGTGTCCAATATAATGCAACTACAACTCCTTAGGAAACCTACAGGGACTTTATGTTATTTATATAAACCTTTATGATCATAAATTATATCTTGTGTCCAATAGAATGCAACTGCCACAACTCTTTAAGAAATCTACAGAGATATCATGTTATTTATATAAACTCTTGGGATCACAGAATGTATCTTAGTTAATATACAACAGCTAACTGGCTTGGTATCCTCTCAAGTAGTTAATAGTACTTTCTAATTTTAACCCCACATAGAATAAAACTGAAGATGGATCATAATTATTTATGAGAATTTTTCACTGCTCCAAATCATGTTCATATATTAATGGGAGAGTAAAATGCTTTCAGGCTAAAACTGTAGCTGTATTTATGGAATAAAGGCACTTAATCATGCTTATTTGTATCTTGGGGCATTTTGAATCCAAATCCAACCTCTTATACTTTGTTTTTATATATTAACACTAGCTGAGACCTTTTATAAGAAAAATGATCAGATAGCAAAAATCAGAAGACTTGCTAAGCTCTTTGGCTTTCAAACAGAAACTATATTGGCACACTGAAATATTTATTGTAAAAACATTCAATCCTAACTCATTATATTAATATGAGCCACGGTGGTGCAGTGATTAGAGTGCAGTACTGCAGCCTACTTCTGATGACTGCCGGCTGCCTGCAATTTGGCAGTTCAAATCTCACCAGGCTCAAGATTAACTCAGCTTTCCAACCTTCCCAGGTGGGTAAAATGAGGACCCAGATTGTTAGGGGCAAGAGGCTGACTCTGTGAACCGCTTAGAGAGGTCTGTAAAGCACTGTAAAGCGGTATATGTCTAAATGCTATTGCTATTGGGATCGTTAAATAAGCACCTTGCAAGTCACAAACATTCATTTGGGATGCAAACTATGGCTTAGAAGACCCTTTTCATCTGGAGAACCTCAAGCGGCACCCAAGGTGGAAGGAATGTAAAAGCAAATCAAGATGTCAGTCATGATCACACAAAGTCCTGTGTGTCATATATGTGATATGTCATCCATATGATGCACATAAAAAAGAGAGAATATATCTTTATATTTAAAAAAATAAGGTTGCAAATGGGGATGGTGCATGGATTCTTTTTTCACATTGTCACCTAGAAATATTTTTAAAGTTGCTAACTCTCAGGTAGACATGGGACCTTGTCTTTTAAATGGGATATTAGCTGTCAGCTTCAAGTGACAATACAGTCTCATGTTTGATGAGGCAATGCAGTTGCTTCCTCTTCTCCAAATACATCCACAAACTCTGAATACTTTTCTGGACTCAACACATGATGCTGGAGACAGAGATGGATAAGAGTGGGAGGCTTGCAAATGCGTCTGTTACAGTGTGAGTTTTTCCCCCTTGCTCTCAATGAAAATCTGGATCACAAGTTTGCAGACAATCAATGCTTAGCACAATAAGGACATCTGAGTAAGCTGTGACATACAGTATCAAGAATGTATAATTATTTATTGTCAATAGCAAGAGAATTGTGTGTCATAAAACAGAACCAATTCAAAGTGCTTGTCTCTTGATTATTTATGCTAGCATAGGCTTCTCTAACAAATGTGTATGAGGAAATTAATTTGTTGCATTGTGGCCTCATCCTTGAATTTAAAAGAGTAGAGAGTTTGTTGTGGCCTGTAAGGCCCCTCCAACAGCCAAATCAGAGGAGGAGGTGGTGTGGGAGTCAGGGACAGCATCAAGGTAACCTGAGAGCTCCAAGGGAGAGGAGAGAGGAGAGCTGGCGAAGAGAGAGAAAGAGGCGGAGCATGGGCTGTCCATCAGCCCTCAGATGGAGAGTCAACAGCCCCCAGATCTGGAGGTGGCTGTTGAGGAAGAGGAGGAACATCTGGGTCTAGTGCCTGATGTGCCGATGCGCAGAAGGCAGAGGAGAGGAGAGCAGTGGAAATCTATGGGCTGGTCCTTGGAAAGGAAGAGCCACTGCTGCTGGTGAAGCCCCACCCTAGCTCTGGGGATAAAAGGCAGGTGGTGGAGACAAATAGATGTGGCAGACAAGAGCCGAGGTGGCGCAGTGGTTAAATGCAGCACTGCAGGCTACTTCAGCTGACTGTAGTTCTGCAGTTCGGCTGTTCAAATCTCACCGGCTCAGGGTTGACTCAGCCTTCCATCCTTCCGAGGCGGGTAAAATGAGGATCCGGATTGTTGTTGGGGGCAATATGCTGACTCTGTAAACCGCTTAGAGAGGGCTGAAAGCCCTATGAAGCGGTATATAAGTCTAACTGCTATTGCTATTGCTATTCATCTTCCAGCCGTACGGACTTGTTAGCCTGCAGTGAGAGAGAAACTTTTTGCTTGGCCTGCCAGCACTCCTAATTAAAGGAATCTTTGACTTCACTTCTCAGGGTTTGTCGTGTTTGGGGAGCTGGGTCAGAACAGACTTATGCTTTAAAAGCTTGTTGTTTGCTGTCTGAGCTCTTCTTAATTGTCTGACGATTCTTCTGCTGAGTTGTGCAGAGGAAAACCTGGAAAGTTTCTTAATGACAAGGCTTTGGAGGGGTTCAGATACTTGTTTGCCATATGTCCGCAGTCTCACAGGTGCTGCACTCTGTGGTTGAGTCAGAAATCTATACTTTAGTTGTGCCAATCTTGATTTATTGTCCCAGTGATCCACAACAGGAAAATCAACTGAAGTCTGTTTCTGTTGAGGATTGGGGTCTTTGTAAATATCCTGCTTGCATGGCTTCTCCACCTGGTGTCCAAGTAAGACACAGGGGGAGGCAGTTAGAGGTGGGTTCCTACCGGTTCAGATTGGTTCAGTCACATAAGTAGTAACTTGGCCTGCCACGCTCCCAAACCAGTTCTATTGTCAGCGGTGCCATCTTGATTTTCCTTTCTGAGCATGTGCAGAACAATCCTCTTTGCAAAAATGTAATGTTTTCCCCTTTTCTAAGGTTGTGCGCATGCACTGACATTTTTAGGTACAAATGCGCATGTGCAGGGAGTGTGTGCTTGCCGTGCTCAAAAGTGAAGCAAGAGCGTGCACACAAAACCTTTTGTGTGCCGAACTGGCAGTAATGCTGGCAGCAACCCACCCCTGGAGGCAGTGCTGGAAAGTGGCTGTAAAACCTTAATATTTCTTCTGTGCCTCACCTTTTCCAGTTCTCCATCAAAATTCATATATATAGTTGGAAAGGTTCCTTCAGATTTGCTGGTGTGCCTTGTCTCTCTGACCCATTTCTCAAGTTCATCGGTAAGTCCTTCCTAAAAATCTGAGCAAGATCATTCTGTCTGGCACTTAATTGAAAATCCAATAAGTACTCATGAACTCTGTGGTTACTCTGTTTCAGCTTGCAAACCTCTCAAGCTGCTGCTGCTTCCCCAACCAAATCATTAACTGTACCTCTAAATCTTTGCATGAAGTTCTGGTAATTGTTCAGTAATGGATCACTGCCCTCAATGAAGGGCATGGCTTATTTGGCTGTTCCTTCTTTCAGCAGACTCAGAATAAAAGCCACTTTGGCTTTAGAAATCCTGCTGTATGATCCCCCATGAACAGTTCACAGTGAGTAGCAAAAGTCAGCAATCGATCCTGGGTTCCTCCAAACTTTTTTTTGACAAACTCCCATGAAAGGAAAGACATATTGATTGGGATGCAGGCTGCTGAATTGTTGGCTGAAGTAGACTAGAATAGAATAACGAAGTTGGAAGGGACCTTGGAGATCTTCTAGTCCAACCCCCTACTTAAGCAGGAAACCCTAAACCACTTCTGACAAATAGCTATCCAACATCTTCTTAAAAACTACCAGTGCTGGAGCATTCACAACTTCTGGAGGCAAATTGTTCCACTGATTAATTGTTCTAACTGTCAGGAAATTTCTCCTTACTTCTAAGTTGTTTCTCTCCTTGATTGATTTCCACTCGTTGCTTTTTGTCCTGCCCTCAGGTGCTTTGGAGAATAGCTTGACTCCCTCTTCTTTGTGGCAACCCCTGAGACATTGGAACACTGCTATCATGTCACCCCTAGTCCTTCTTTTCATT
The DNA here is from genome assembly GCF_051295495.1 of Thamnophis sirtalis. Classification (NCBI taxonomy): domain Eukaryota; kingdom Metazoa; phylum Chordata; class Lepidosauria; order Squamata; family Natricidae; genus Thamnophis; species Thamnophis sirtalis. Next base: position 27,154,861 of record NW_028261395.1, read on the forward strand.
AAACTAGACATACCCAGTTCCTGCAACTGTTCTTCATATGTTTTAGCCTCCAGTCCCCTAATCATCTTTGTTGCTCTTCTCTGCACTCTTTCTAGAGTCTCAACATCTTTTTTTTATATCGTGGCGACCAAAACTGGATGGATCAAGGCATTATAAAGTAACCCTAGTCCCAAATGCTGCTTAGCTGTAGCATGACATTTTACAGGTTATTTCTATATCCTTTTTGCTGTTAATGTTGTAACTGTACCTGAACAAGTTTTTCTGCAGGCAGAATGATGCCCTGAGGAACTGATGCCATTTCCATGAACAAAGACAAGCTCTTTTATTAAAGAGTACTGTAGTGAAGCTTTCAAAATTGGGATAAGCTATGTCAGGAAAAAACACTGTAAAAATTATTGGAAGTCTATTATTATAAAGTATAATATAACAGAATCTTGAAAGTCTGCCAAATTTGTCCACTCTTCTGTCAAAGAGAATTAAGACAGAATTGTGTTTCTTTCTCACCCTCTCTCCTTTTCCAGGGGTAAACTGATGTTTGTTTAATTGCTGTTACATTCTGACTTCTCCAGAGATGGTCACAGCCACCACATTGGTTTTAAAAAAAAAAAAATCACATGGGGGTCAGTGGAGCTTAAATGGATAGTGGAGTGCTTTGAAGACCCCCCTCTCTCCTACGTTTTCCCACCTGTGATGATATTCTGGAAATGTTACATTGTAGGTAGACTTCTGATCTTTTCTGCCAGGTTCTGAGGATAAACTTATTATTGCTTGCTGTTAGTTGCAAAGTCGTGTTCGACCCATTGTGACCCCATGGACAATGTTCCTCCAGGCATTTTTGTCCTCTACCATCCTCTGGAGTCCATTTAAGCTCACTCCGACTGCTTCGGTGATCCCATCTAGCCACCTCATTCTCTGTCATCCTCTTCTTCTTTTGTCCTCCAACATTCCCAGCATTAGGCTCTTCTCCAGTGAGTCCTTCCTTTTCATTAGATGGCCAAAGTATTTGAGTTTTCTCTTCAGGATCTGGCCTTCTACAGGTGAAATTCAAAAAATTAGAATATCGTGCAAAAGTTCATTTATTTCAGTAATGCAACTTAAAAGGTGAAACTAATATATGAGATAGACTCATTACATGCAAAGCAAGATAGTTCAAGCCATGATTTGTCATAATTGTGATGATTATGGCTTACTGGTCATGAAAACCCCAAATCCACAATCTCAGAAAATTAGAATATTCCATGCAATCAATAAAACAAGGATTGTACATAGAACAATATTGGACCTCTGAAACGTATAAGCATGCATATGTACTCAGTACTTGGTTTGGGCCCCTTTTGCAGCAATTACTGCCTCAATGCGGTGTGGCATGGAAACTATCAGCCTGTGGCATTGCTGAGGTGTTATGGAAGACCAGGATGCTTCAATAGTGGCCTTCTGCTCTTCTGCATTGTTCAGTCTTATGTCTCTCATCTTTCTCTCGGCAAGGTCCCATAGATTCTCTATGGGGTTGAGGTCAGGCAAGTTTTCTGGCCAATCAAGCACAGTAATCCCACGGTCATTGAACCAGGTTTTGGTGCTTTTGGCAGTGTGGGCAGGTGCCAAGTCCTGCTGGAAAATGAAGTCAGCATCCCTATAAAGCTCGTCTGCCGAAGGAAGCATGAAGTGCTCCAAAATCTCCTGGTAGACGTCTGCGTTGACCCTGGACTTAATGAAGCACAGTGGACCAACACCAGCAGATGACATGGCTCCCCAAATCAACACAGACTGTGGAAACTTCACACTGCAAGCATCTTGCAGTATGTGCCTCTCCATTCTTTCTCCATACTCTGAGTCCTTGGTTTCCAAATAAGATGCAAAAGTTGCTCTCATCAAAAAAGAGGACTTTGGGCCACTGAGCAACAGACCAGGTCTGTTTTTCTTTAGCCCAGGTAAGTCGCTTCTGACGTTGTTTGTTGTTCAGGAGTGGCTTGACAAGAGGAATATGACGTTTGAAGCCCATGTCCAGGATCTGTCTCTGTGTGGTGGCTCTTGATGCACTGACTCCAGCCTCAGTTCACTCCTTGTGAAAGTCCCCAACACTTTTGAATGGCCTTTTCCTGACAATAATCTCCAGGCTGAGGTCATCCCTGCTGCACTTTTTTCTTCCACATTTTCCCTTCCACATAACTTTCTATTAATGTGCTTTGATACAGCACTTTGGAAACATCCAACGTTTTTGCAATTACCTTTTGAGGCTTTCCCTCCTTATGGAGGGTGTCAATTATGGTTTTCTGCACAACTGTCAGGTCAGCAGTTTTTCCCATGATTGTGATTCCTACTGAATCCGACTGAGAGGCCATTTAAAGGCTCAGGAACGCTTTACAGGTGTTATGGCTTAATTAGCTAATTAGAGTGGGACACTTTGAGCCTAGAATATTGCACCTTTTCACAATATTCTAATTTTCTGAGATTGTGGATTTGGGGTTTTCATGAGCTGTAAGCCATAACCATCACAATTATGACAAATCACGGCTGGAACTATCTTGCTTTGCATGTAATGAGTCTATCTCATATATTAAGTTTAACCTTTTAAGTTGTATTACTGAAATAAATGAACTTTTGCACGATATTCTAATTTTTCAAGTTTCACCTGTAAAGAGCAGTCAGTTTTGATTTCCTCTAGGACTGACCGGTTTGATCACCTTGCAGTCCAAGGGACTCGCAGGAGTCTTCTCCAGCACCATAGTTCAAAGGCCTCAATTCTTTCGTGCTCAGTCTTTCTTATGGTTCAACTTTCACAGCCATACATTGCAACTAGGAATTGGGAATATTTCAATTTGGGGGACAGTAATGCAAACTATTTTCCAACTATTTCACCAGATTAGAAAGAGGAGGCAGGAAATACCATTTCACTCATAAGAGAAAGATGGGATAAGGGAAGAAGAATAGAAGGCTAATCCCAAAGCTATCTTCTTTGGGGAAGGGCCAAAGGAGAGGGATATTTCCCTGAATAATTACCAAGGAAAGAGGAAATTAACATTCTCCAGCAAGGGAAGGGGGATTAGAAACAAACATATTTTTTCACATAATTCCAAAAAAATCCAATCCTTCTTTAGCGTAATCTATAGGAAGAGGTTGTGAGCAAAGCAACAAGCTTAATCTTTCATTGTGGTAGATAACACTTGTAAATGCTTCTCTGTGGCTGCTCCGGCCCTCTGGAACGATCTCTCCATGGAGATTCGGACCCTCACCACCCTTCTGGCTTTCCGCAAAGCCGTCAAGACCTGGCTGTTCCGGCAGGCCTAATGGCCACTGCAGAGGTGGTATTTAGCCGGTTTGGACTGGTTCGGGCGAACCGGTATCTCTGACGATCAGTTGGCTCTGCCCACCCGCCCCTGCCCTATCCTGCCCTTTATTTCCTGCTTTCTAGCTCATCTCAATCGTGTGGCACAGCTGATTCCCCCCCTCGCTTTTCTACTTACTGTTGCTGACTTGGAAGGTAAGCAGCTGAGTTTCTAAATGCTCCATTTTCAGCACTGTGCACAAGCGGTTTAGGCGCGTATGCACGCTCACCGAACCAGTTGTTAAACCGGCAGCATCTCACCACTGGCCAACTAGCATCTCTTCAGCAGCCCTCTGGCTAGATCCAATGTTTAGCCAACTTGTGTCACTAGTATGGAAGAAATGCCTCTGTGGCAGGTGAGTTCACCTCTCTTATAGCCATTATTGCAATCATCAGAATGAATTTATGTTGTATGTATGTATGTTTATTATACTTGTATGCCGCCCTATTCCCGAGGGACTCAGGGTGGCTAACAAACAAATGGGGAAGGGAGAGATACAAAAAACAAACAAGACAAAGACAAGATACAAAAAACAGATTAAAAGCTACACAACAATCACAGCAATTCAAGTGGGGCTGGGAACTCATCATTATTTTGGCCACTATTTTGGAAAGCCACTAAACCATGACGCAGAAGGGTACCTTGACCAGCAGCTGTTTCTTACAATCCACCTGGAGGAGCAACACTTCTTCTGCCCATGTGAATTAGCCTTCTCCCCATGTCATTCTGCCAACTGGTAATCAAAGCGTGTCAGCAGATCTTGTGCAAACTCTGCACAGATAATTCATGTGTGGTGTCACTGTCCAGATATGCTTAACAGAAGACAGCAAAAAGAAACTGCACTGAAAGCCGAAGAGTTTAATTGCATTTGGAATCCATCCACCCTGAAAACATACTGTGTGAAATTATTGTTTCCCATAAGGATGAGTAAAGAAAATAGCTGGCAATTAAAATACAGCCACTCCCCTTGGGAGGCTAAATTATGCCTTACATTACTGCATTTGAAGGGTAAGACAAATAGGATTTCCTCAAAATACATTATACTGCTTCTTTAAATTTTAGCAAATATAGATGAAAGAATGGTGTATACTTTGCACAATAACTTTCTTTGAGAGATTTATTTCACTTGAAATCGTATTATCCTGAAAATCTAGATGATTTTCTTCATGAAGAAAAACCAAGTCTAAATTTCAATAATATTAAGAATAAAAATAAATAAAACATGTCCTGCAGTTGTTTCCTAACAGGCCATTAAGGTTTTCTCTTTGTAAACTGGGTTCAGGCTAAGAGAATAGAATTGAATGAACTGGAAGGGACCTTGGAGGTCTTCTCATCCAGCCCCCTGCTCAAACAGGAGAATCTATACCATTTTAGATAAGTGACTGTCTAGACTCTTCTTAAAACCATCCAGTGATGGAATGCCCACGATTTCTGAAGACAAGCTGTTCCACTGATTAATTGTCCTCACTATTAGGAAGTTTCTCCTTAAGTAATTATGTAGTTTCTTTTTTATGGCTTAGTTAGTAGGAACCCATCCAATGTGATTTCTTCAACAAACCATGATTAAGCATATTATCATTGCAATGACCATATGTTTTTTTTTTAAATTTTAAAGAAGTATATAATAATTACAGAATTATAGAATAACTAAATTGGAAGGAACCTTGGAGGTGTTCTAGTCCAACCCCCTGTCCCTGCTTAAAACCATACAAACATTTAGAGTTTGTTAAAACAATACAGTAATAATAACATTAAATATTATGAAATATCAGATTCTGTACATTCAGTTACATGCTTTGAAAGCATAAGGAGCAAAGATTAACTGGATTTCATTAAGCTCATACTACTTGAGTCTATTAGTATACAAACTAAACAATGTGTCTAAAATTCAAGAACAGAATTGAAATTCCTAAGCTGAATGAGGAAGCAGATGTGTGGATCAAAAGAGGAAGAAAACAGTGCTAAATAAAATAGTATTTCAAGATTTTTCTTGTCCTTCATTCAGACTTGATCTGCCATACATGGAGATATAGGTAAAATTCACAGGCAGGCTTCTTATAAAACTTAGACTGTTTTTGCAGTGAATTCTTTATTCAATTAATTATTTAGCAAAAGATGTACGGATAATTTCATAGTTGTTTCTGCTTCTCCTTCTACCTCCCTAATGAACATCATAATAATTGTATCCTCAAATACTCCATTTGTCCTTGAATTTTAACAGCTGGTTTAAATGCCACTGGCATCTCCAGAATCTTGATTTCTTTCCAAAACAATTTGCCTAGTATCTTTGGAGCCAATCCATAGGGATTTTTTTTTTTTTACCCTTTGGCTATTTTTCTTCATCTTCATCACTTCATTTTAAAAATAAAGATTTAGATGCTCCCCTTAACCACTGCACTTCAGTATTTGAAGCAACCTTGACATAGCCAAAGACCAGCTGACCATAAGATCTAAGGATGAATCAGAAATGTGCATCAGTACTGATTCTGTGGGTCTCAGAGGACAGAATCCTAGTAATAGATTAGCCTATAGATCAGTGATAGTGAATCTTTTTCACCTTGGGTGCCAAAATCATGAGCGTGTGCACTATCGTGTGCCCACCCCATAACTTAATGCCCCCCTAACTGCCCCTGTGCATGTGCACATGACCCCCCCCACTGCCCCATGCATGGCTTTCTTGGAGCCTGGGGAGGGCAAAAATGGCCTCCCCCCCGGAGGCCCTCCAGAGGTCAGAAATGGCCCGTTTTCCGACTTCCCGTGGGCCTGGTAGGTCCATTTTTTTGCCCTCCAGAGGCTTTCTAGGAGCTTGGAGTGGGCGAAAACAGTCTCTCCCCCCCCACACACACCCGGAGGCCCTTTGGAGGCTGGAAATGGCCTGTTTTCCATGTTGGGACATTTTTCTCCCTCTGGAGGCTTCAGGAGGCTTCCCTGAAGTCTACAGAGGGCGAAAAACAGCCCAATGTGCAAACTGGAAGTCTGTTCCCGAATGGGGGCGAAAAATGGATGAAAATGAAGACTGAAATCAGCCAGCCAGCGCGCATATGCTGGAGCTGACAGGGCAACCCCTCGCGTGCCCTAAGAAATGGCTCCCCATGCTACCTGTGGCACGTGTGTCATAGGCTCGCCATCACGGCCATAGATTCTGCACAGGTTTCTGTGTAGAAAATTCTGTCATTATTATATAGCAGGTAGAAATAGGTAAGCATCCATTTCCATCTGGACGCTGTTTTGAATCTGAAAAATATACATGTACATTGTATATGGATTTGAGTGCATTGTACAGATTTTCTAGAATCGATAATGACATTTTGGATTTTACTTGGAAACCTATACAGCCAACTTTGTGCTTAAGGAGGGACTAGAACTTTTGTTTTGCTACTTTATAGCTGGATGTATTAAATCACTATGCCAAATGTGCTCTCATTGCATGCTAAGGATCCAGGTTAAATTTCACCATTACAGGAAAGTCGCTCATCTGAATAGAAATTACTGCAGATCAGAAAACAACTGAGCAAAAGTTGGATAGCATTCTATGTTACGTCCAAGCTGCTGAAACAGTGGTCAAAAAATTTTAGTTAGGGGAAACCATAACTTGCAGCTTGGAATGAAAGAAAAATTTAATTTAGTCTACATTTTAACTGAAGAGATCTAATTTGTACACATTTTCCATTCTGTACCTATATGAACATGTTAGAAAACATTGAAAAATTTTGTCTTAAACTTTGGAAATGATAAAAAAATAATTTTATGTGGATTGCAAATCTTTGAAAGAAATTGCAGTAATGGGATGGAACGGATTCATGACAAATGCAACATTATTTTGGGACCAGTAAACTGACTGGTCAATCCATTTTAGCTACAGAATTTTGTAACATATTTTCATTACTAAAGTACTGTTGGAAGAAATGTCCATCTGGGTTCAGTTCCAAGTGGGGGGAAAGACACTGGATTCATGGAAGAAGGAAAGAAGGTTTATTTATTCTTGGAAAGAAGATTTATAGATGATGGACAGGACCACATGATTTGAGGTTCTGGGGGAAAAGGGCAGAGATGCTGAGAGTGCCTGGGTTTTATGCCCTCTTTGGGCTTTTTAATTTGAGTTTGTGTTCTAATTGGTTGTCAGACTCCCATGGGGCCATGCAGGGTCAACTCTGTAGGCTGTCCTGAGTCCCAACCTTGATTGACTCTTGTTGGGTGATGATGAAATGAAAAGGCTTTTGGGCAATTCCTACTATGGCTCTGCCTGAAGGAGGTAGATCTTTGTTATGTAGACTAGACTGGCTCAGGCCTTAATGGTCCATAGACAAAGGGGGGGGGGTAAGTTTCTGCCTGCCTTTTAGAGGAAATATTCTGTCCTTTTTAATATTTCCTAAAATATCTTATTTTCCTAGAAGAGGGGCGGGTACTAACTTCCTATAGTACACAAAGACCAAAAAACAAAAACAAAAAAACAATATGAGGTTAGAAAATTATTTTTAGCTGAAATTTAAACCAGTCAAATGAAAACATTCTCAAGACTTTTTTTTCCTATGAAAAATAGTCATCACATTATCCCTTTTATGTTGAAAATTCTTTGTACCTCTGACTTAGAGATCAGGGAAGATTACCACTGAGTCAGTTCCTGAGTCTGATTATCATGTATGATTTATGAGCAAGAAGGCCCAGTACTATTACGTAGGTGAGAATGAATGAATGCCCTGAAGAAAGCTGCTTCTAACTGTGTTTCTTGTTAGGTTTTAAATGTACAGTTCAGTAATTGTAGAACAAAGAAAGGTCATGGACCTTTTAAATGCCCCCAATGTATAGCACATGTTTTGCAATATATTTAGCATACTTGCCTAAAGCTAATTTGAATTCTAAAGCAGAAATTATATTATACTCCACAATTTGCATGTTTTTAAATAATTAATCTATCATACATATAGTAGGTATTCAGAATTCATTGGAAAATTACCTGCATTTACCTTTTCATTCACATAAACTACCCTCATGGAGGAATAAAATGTGCAATAAGAAAAGACAGTGGTTTTCAGCAGCCCTATTTTTGCACTTTATTCTTTTCAGATATAAAAAGTTTCCCTTATTAATAAAGAATTGGAAAGGTTACTTAGGATGTAAATGATATTAAATGAGGCCACTTTCCATTAACAGGGTATATCAGGTTCATAGATTTGACAAATAGATATTGGCTTTTGTAAATATGAACATCTGAAGGGTTGCCAGAGGTAGCAAATAAAGTCACTCACATCATATCATGCAATTAATGTGAATATAATAGTTGGGAAACTGCCAACTAGATTGGAGGGGGGGGCTTAGCTTAGAGCAGGGGTCGGCAACCTTAAATGCTGAAAAGTCATCAACCTTAAACGCTTAAAGAGTCAAAAGGTCCTAATCGGAAGCCTCCCGTTCAATTCTGGAGCTGACCGGAAGTCCCATTCCCCCACTATAGAGTTTCCTCCTAGTGCGGCATCTTTTTTCCTCTACCTGTCCTAACCAAAAGCCCTATCAATTGTGGAGCCACAGCAGAGGGATGAAAGAGCCACATGTGGCTCCAGAGCTGCAGGTTGCTGACCCCTGGTTTAGAGTCATTGTGCAACTGCAAAAAGCATAAGCTTGTGCACTCCCAAGATCCATGAAGGTTTATCTGGTTGTTTCCAGAGGAAGGCGAACAGTCTGAAGAGATTTCTGTACAATGAAGAACAATAAAGTTGCTAGACATTAATGACATATATAGACTATGCAAAAGAGACAATCAACCAGCAAAAAGGGAATAAAAAGATTCCAGCATCTCTCCACCAGCAATCAGCACCCAGAGATCAGGAGACAGCAACCTGCAGCTCTGGAGCCGCATGTGGCCCTTTCATCCCTCTGCTGTGGCTCCCTGTCACTCAAAATATGTGTCACAACCGCCAATGTGCAACACCCACCAGCACACAATTTATTGAGCTTTTCGACCTCCAGTAGGCCAATCATGGATAAATCTAAGAAAAGAAGAGTTTCAGAAGAAAACACAATTTTTAATTCAAATACATATGCTAGTTTTGTGGGCGCTCAGGAAATAGGCACGGGAAGGGTTTTGTGGCTCCCAGTGTTTTCTTTTCTGTGGGAAACGGGTCCAAATGGCTCTTTGAGTGTTCAAGGTTGCCAACCCCTGGCATAGATGAACTCCAAGATTAACATCAGACCACCAATCAAGTAAACAATGCCCCAATCAAGAAACTTCCAAAGAAGCCAACAGTAAACAGCCCAACCAAGAAATCTCTAAGACCTTTGAAAGTGACAGGGCAAGCCAGTAGAAGAGCGATGGTTCACGTGCCAAAAGCAGGGGAGCGCAGGGGGGGTGGTCGTTTGTGGGCGTGTCACACCCATAATGCAATGTGCGACCCCAGCACATATGCATGCATAACCAGCTCTCCTCCCATTTTTTGCATGCTTTTTTCACCCTCTTCGGGCTCCAAAGGCTTTATAGGTGCCTGGGAAGAGTGAAAACAGCCTCCCCCCCACCCGGGAGGTCCTCTGAAGGCTTCAGGAGCTTCCCTAAAATCTCCGGAGGGCAAAAAACAACCCTACGAGCAAACCAACCTGAAGGCTCCGGAGGACTAAAAACAGCCCTACAGATAAACCGGAAGTGACTTCCAGTTTGCTCGTAGCATCGTTTTTTGCCCTCCAGAGCCTTCAGGGAAGCCTCCGGAAGGCCTCTGAAGGCTCTGGAGGGCTAAAACCGGCCCTACGAGCAAATCGGAACTCTGTTCCGCAACTTTTGGTTTGCCCTTAGGGCCGGTTTGTTGCGCTCCGGAAGCTTCAGAGAAGCCCCTGAGCCTCCGGAGGGCCTTTGGGGGGGGGGAGGCTGTTTTCGCCCTCCCCAGGCTCCAGAAAGCCTCTGGAGCCTGGGGAGGGCGAAAAATGGCCTCAAAAAAAGGCTGACAGGGCAACACCTGGCGTGCCCTAATAAATGGCTCCACGTGCCACAGGTTCGCCATCCCGGCACTAGAATATGATCTGACAGCAAAATTCACTCCCTGATGATGTTACCTAGTTTGAGTAATGAAACATCTGCAAGAAAACATGCAAGCTCAGAGAACATCAAGGACCCCTCATTTCATCCCTGAGCTATAAATATTCTTTAAAATTGCTTGCTTCCATGCAGGGGTGGTATACACTTACCTTCCCTACCCGTTCACAAATGTGAGCCTTCCATGCATGTGCTTTTGGGGGGAAATTGCCTAAATGGGATGCCGTAGAGCCGGGGCGGGTGAGCGGGGCCACCTGTGATTTCCGCTACTGTTTTGGGTGAACTGGTCCGAACTGGTAGAATACCACCTCTGCTTCCATGCAATAAAGTTGCTTGCTTCAGCTATTTACGAATGGCTCTGGTTGTTTGTGCCTGACAAGAACATTCATAATCTTTGAAATGACATCATGACAAACATGATGCCATCATAGCTTCTGCTGGACCCATACCCAGATGGGCTAGAGCATGCCATAAACAGAGGGGGCAACCAAGTATGCCTTCACACTCACACTTTTCTCACAATTGCAAGGATAGACAATCCTTGGCCTTCTAAAATGGGGATAAGAGTAGAAGAATGAAGCAGAAGGGACCAAGATAAAAATATTTGACATCATTTTACATCAAGATTAAATAAAGCACTGTTAAAACCTCTAATTTTGAGTTGGACTTCTGAGAGTCTTATGATCACTGCTGCTGACAGCAATATGATTACATTCCAAATATTTAGTATTTTCCTCTTCCATTGTTTTCAGAATTACTATTTGATGGCAACTTAGGAGCAGGAGTTTGGATGTTATGCCAAAGACTTGGTTGTTAAGAGAGGAGAACACATATATTAATAGGGATGCAGGCTGTGTACTTGTGCTAGAAGCCGCAAATGTTGTGTGTCTGTGTGTTTGCAGAGGTTGCTCTTGAAATTTTGATAAATTATGAATCTAGACAGCAACAATCTAAAAAGAATCAAGGTAAGATTGTGATGAGGAAGAATTCTTCTTTTTGGGCTACTTGATAATCCTGAACTGATTTTTTATGACCTTAATCAGGACTGGGAGACAAGAGGAAGCTTTCAAAATTTCTGTTGGAACAAGTTGGCCAATTGTTGATCATATAAAGCAACTGGTGTCAATGAAGGTTGTAAACATCAACACTCCAGTGATATATGAATAGGATGCAAATCCCTTACCCAGGGGTCGGCAACCTTAAACACTCAGAGGGCCATTTAGACCCATTTCCCACAGAAAAAAAAACACTGGGAGCCACAAAACCCTTCCCGTGCCTGACTATTTCCTGAGCACCCACTAAACTAGCACATGTATTTGAATTAAAGCTTCTGCTTTCTTCTGAAACTTTTCTTTTCTTGGATTTATCCATGGTTGGCCTACTGGGGGTCGAAAAGCTCAATAAATCACATGCTGGCAGGTGTCCCGCTTGTGACACATATTTTGAGCGACAGGGAGCTGCAGCAGAGGGATGAAAGAGCCACATGCGGCTCCAGAGTCACGGGTTGCTGACCCCTGCCCTAACCTATCTGCTTGGCACATGCATCATGGAGGAAGGATAGACAGCCACACATAGGTAACTAGACATTTTTTCAGACCGAATTGGTAATTTTCAAACCACAAGTGAGTGAGTTGCCAAATTGCCCCAATGATGCTGATACATCTTTATCCCTCTAATTGTGCCAGCCTTTGCATACCTTATAGTGCTGAAAGCCTATCAAAATAATAGCCCAATGCAGCTTATATGTAGAGTAATTAAGTAATTACAAGAGTAATTAAGGTGAATGACTCTTTCACTTATATGTCTGCTGCCACATCTAACAATTTCTTTGTCAGGATCTGAAGGATTGTGGTGTGAGAATTGGAAGGCAAGCCATTAAAGAGGTGGATTGAGCAAGCATTGCAGAAAAGATTACGCACACCCTAAATAGATGGAAACATGAGAAAGAAACACCTCACCTTAATTTTATTTGTTTGTAAAGTGGGGCAGAGAGAAACTTGGACAGGTTTTAAGATTCGGTTATCTGTCTGTCTGTCTGTCTGTCTGTCTGTCTGTCTGTCTATCTATCTTATCTTATCTTATCTTATCTTATCTTATCTTATCTTATCTTATCTTATCTTATCTTATCTTATCTTATCTATCTATAAATGGATGTGTGTGTCTGTGAATGTTCCTGTATAACTCTGGAATGCCTCAAGCAATTTCAGCCAAACTTGATACACAGATTATTTACCCTCTGGAAACAAATACTGTGGAGGTAAGACACGCCTAACACCCTCGGGGTATGTGTTCTGTTGTGTGTTAAAACGGCTTCTACCATACTGCCTTAAAATGGCTTCTATTGTACAGCGCTGTGGAATTGCCATGGTAACGGCTTCACAGTACTCCACAAGGGGGCTCCCTCTGGTAAGGGGGAAAATCCAACATTAGAAATTGTGGCGACGTTTTAGGATTTAGGATTTTTTTTTTTAGGATTTTATTGGAAATTTATATGCCGCCCTTTTCCCTGAGGGGACTCAGGGCGGCTTACAACAGTGAAGGGAAGGGAGTGCAAGACAAGACTTAAAAAGAAAAAAATCGTGATTAAAAGAAAATTGATCATAAAAACACAACATTCACTCAACATTCGGGCGGGGTGAGAGTAATCCTATCCCCAGGCCTGACGGGATAGCCAGTTCTTAAGGGCTGTGCGGAAGGCCTGGACTGTGGTGAGGGTACGGATCTCCACGGGGAGGTTGTTCCATAATGTCGGAGCAGCAACTGAGAAGGCTCTCCTCCGCGTAGTCGCCAGTCGGCACTGACTGGCGGATGGAATTCGGAGGAGGCCTACTCTGTGCGATCTGATGGGACGCAGGGAGGTGATTGGCAGGAGGCGGTCTCTCAAATAGTCAGATCCACTACCATGGAGCGCTTTATAGGTGGTAAGTAAGACCTTGAAGTGCACCCGACGATCAACAGGTAGCCAGCGCAGCTCACGGAGGATTGGTGTTATATGGGCGAACCGTGGTGCGCCCATGATCACTCGCGCGGCCGCGTTCTGGACTAGCTGAAGTCGCCGGATGCTCTTCAAGGGCAGCCCCATGTAGAGCACATTGCAGACGTTCATGGAAGGAGGGTTGGGATCAGAGTGGGTTTCTGCCGGTTCTCCCTGGATTGGAGGAACTGGTAGTGGTGGCAGCGGGAGGCTCCACCCACCCGCCTGTCACGCGAGCGAACCGGTAGTAAAATAAATTGAAACCCACCACTGGTTGCGATAAATAAATACCCAGGAAGTGGCAGGTTATCAGCTAGTTGTACTATATTTCACAACATTGAAGAGAGTTCCTGGAACTCTTGCTGTGCCTGGAGTTGACCTGGCTGATCTTGAAGGACATAAATCATGGCACTGTGCAAACCCGTGACCTCTAACTCTATCTGCTGGCATTTGCCACTTGCCTTACCAACAGTGGGGAACTTTGGGGATCAGAAGCCATGTCTATGTCCAGAATGCTGGAACTGATGCCCCTCTGATGCCAGGGGTTTTTCAAGATTAATGTCAAGTTCTAATGGCAAGCTCATGGAACAAGAGTGCTTCGGATTTCTAGAAAGATTTGTATTGCTGGTAGGATAAAATAATGTTTTGAAACCCTGCCAAAGTGATTCTCTTACAAAATTTTGTGTAATTAGGGTTGACTTATTTTGAATTTCTGTCTCATGCTTTTCATCTCTCCTGGACTCTTCTGCAAAAATCTCTTCTGCAAGGGTCCTATTTCTGTCTATAATTGTACTGCTGTTCCCTCTATGTTCCTAAAATTTGTTAGGCTTTCCATCACAATTTTGCTTTTTATCATGCTTGTAATTCTGGGACAGTTCTGCCTACAAGGTATTATATGTGCATGGGCAAATATTGGAAATAGTAGCAAGAAAAAAGAAAGCATCACATATATATGATATAAAACTGCACATATGCCGTTTTATAAACATGATCCCTTGTAATAAAAATGAAATTGTGTTCAAATTAATAAGCTAATTAACCAAGGAAAGCATATTTAATGTATTTTTAACTAGCACTGGTGAACTGTGAGTGTTTTTGCTTCCCATTGCAATATTAATTCGCATCCAGTTCCAGAGAGATAGGTGGATAGATATTTTATTATAGTCCAAGGGATATAAAAAGAAAACATTAGAAATACAACAAACAATAAACTGCAAAATATATGAAGGACATAATAATGTTTAAAGTTACCAGTACTATTAAGATTAGAGCAGCAGAATTGGACTTACATCTGCACATAAGTTAAATTCTGTCTTCACCTAAATATTTTTGGTTCCTTGTTGTTGTTGTTAGGTGCGAAGTCGTGTCCGACCCATTGCGACCCCATGGACAACATTCCTCCAGGCCTTCCTGTCCTCTATCATCCTCTGGAGTCCATTTAAGCTCAAGCCTACTTGGTGACTCCATCCAGCCACCTCAATCTCTATCATCCCCTTCTTCTTTTGCCCTCAATCTTTCCCAGCATTAGGCTCTTCTCCAGTGACTCCTACTTTCTCATTACCTGGCCAAAGTATTTGAGTTTCATCTTCAGGATCTGGCCTTCTAAAGAACAGTCAAAGTTGATCTTCTCTAGGACTGACCAGTTTGATTGCCTTGCAGTCCAAGGGATTCTCAGGAGTCTTCTCCAGCATCTTAGTTCAAAGGCCTCAGTTCTTTGGCACTCAGCCTTTCTTATGGCCCAACTTTCACATCCATGCATTGCAAAACCATAGCCTTGATTATACACACTTTTATTGGCAGGGTGACGTCTCTGTTTTCAATATGCTGTCTAGATTTGCCATAGCTTTGCCATGGTTCCCAGAAAACCTCAAAAGGGACATGAGATGAGATTTGGGGAAGAGTTTCAACCTTCTCAAGTTATTATCTTTTGAACTACACCCAGGTCTTCTTGTGAAAGTCCCCAATCCTTCAAGAGAAAATTCTAATAGTACAGAAGAGAAGAGAAGGATGGACATGCCATTGTTCCAATGTTAATGTTATTTTAGAATGGGCCCCTGCTCTGCATTGTCTATCATGGAAAATGCTGTAATGTGCTTAGAAACATTAAAAGTGATGGCAATCCTTATCAAAAGTGAACACCCAGAAGCATGGCGAACTAAGCATGACATGGGCACTGTCTCCCATTGCCCAGAAAGCCAAGTTTCAGAGGTGACCTCTTCCAATGTAGGAAACCATCCATGTGCATGTTGAACTCACCAGCTCTGTCTTCTGATACTTGTTCTAGGTCTTGCTTGCTCAAGAATGTAGGCTCTTGAGGTTGTTGTCTACTTTAAATAATATCCCTGATAGGACAGGTCTTTGCTTATATTAGAGCAGGGGTGTCAAACTCAAAGCCTGGTGGCTGGATTCAGCCTGTGGGGTGCTTAGATTTGGCCTGTGGGGCTGCCCTGGAAACAATGAAGGACCGGCTTGCTGTGCCACTGCCAGGGAAAATGGAGCTCGGGAGGGCCATGGGCAGCCCTTCGGAGCTCTGTTTTCGCTGGCAGTGGGTTGCGGGAGGCTGTCAAAGCTGAAAACAGAGCTCAGGGGCCCATTTTTGCTGGTAGAGTGTTCCGGCCTCCACAGCCCCCTCCCTGACATGAGTGACATTGATCTGACCATACCTACCCTGGCCACCACCACCCCATCCTCCCAAGGTCAAACACAACCCTGATACGGCCCTCAATGAAATCAAGTTTGACACCTCTGTATTAGAGGATTTAACAGATTAACAAAGTTGGAAGGGATAACCTTGTAGGGTCATCTAGCTCAACCCTCTGCCTATGCAGACCCTACACCATTTTTGGCAAATGGCAGTCTAATCTCTTCTTGAAAGCCACCAGTGATGAAGCTCACACAACCTCCGAAGGCAAGCTTCGGTTTATTGTTCCATTGGCTGATTGCTCTCACTGTCAGAAAATTTCTCTTTATTTCTAGGTTGAATCTCTCATTGATCAGTTTCCATCCATTAGTCCTCATCTGGCTTTCAGGTGTTTTGGAAAATAGCTTGACCCCCTCCTCTCTGTGGCAGCCCTTCAAATATTGGATTTATTGTGGTGCACTTAGAAAACCACTAGGAAAAAAAGCTAGTTGCTCCCTATCTCTAGTAAACATAGAACTGAGAATGAGGTCATGTTGACTTGTTTTTTATTCTTTTTTAGTTCCAGACTGTGATGAGCTTGCTTTTGGGTGGTAAACTGAACAACTGAATTTTTTGTATCTTCAAGCTACCATCTTCTGTCTGAACATGTCAGACATTGGCATTTTTCTATTTTAAAATTTTGAACAGTTCCACTGCAATTTCAGAGCAATTCATTCTGATCGCCTTTTGGCAAGGCAGATGGTATAATCCTTGACAGCTGCAAAGAAGTTGGTGATCATTAAAAAGGAGCTTCCAGGCAATTCCTGGAAATTAAAGCATAACTAGAAGGGAGAATTGAACATGGACCTTAAAAATGACTGACTAGGATATTCATATGTCATGCCTTGGGGAACAATCGCAATGTGTCTTCATATAAGTTATTCCTTCAACGGTTTTCACATTCAAGGTAGTTTGCTTGGCAATTGAACGGAGTAGTTGTGGATCCAGCTTCCTTTGCACCCTTCCGGTCTCTGTCTCTCCATGTGGAGTACTTTCCTTCTATAAATGAGTACAAAGGCTTTTAGAAGAATGTGTCTACAACATCCCTCATTTCAGGGCTAGAATTCAGGACATGGAAAATAATTAGCCCAAAACAAACCTAAGAGCCCATTATACCAAAAATGCAACCAAAGCCCGGTTGTACTCCAAACTTAGCTCATGCTATGCATAGGCAAGTCACAGTGGTGGGATTCAAAAAAATCTACTACCGGTTCTGTGGGCGTGGCTTGATGGGCGTGTCAAGGGAAGGTTTCTGCAAAATCCCTATTCCCTCCCAATCAGCTGGGACTCGGGAGGCAGAGAATGGATGGGGGCGAGGCCAGTCAGAGGTAGTATTTACCGATTCTCCGAACTACTCAAAATTTCCGCTACTGGTTCACCAAAACTAGTCAGAACCAGAGGTAGTATGCTGCTGGTTCGCACCAGTTCAGACAAACCAGTGGTGGTGGTGGCACGAAGTTCCGCCCACCCACCCTGATGTCATCAAGAATCTTCTGCGCATGCTACCCACTACTAAACCAGTAGTGAAGAAAATAGAAAACCATCTCTGATCAGATTCTGCTGGCAAGCCAAGGTGGTTGATTGCTTGATCATATGCCATCAAGTTGTTTTGGACTTAAGAGAGATCACATAGGTATTTTTTCTCTCTATCATGATCTATATTTGCTGAGGTGGTTCATATGACCGGGAGGCCAGCAACAGTCTAGGCTGCGCCCTGATTGGCTGAGGCGCAGCATAGCCTGTTGCTAGCCAGCCAAGCCAACCTGATTGGCCAGGGTACTGCGTGGGCAGTTGCTAGAAGCTCCTAGGCCTCCCATTGGTCCTCCTATTCAAAAAACTGTATATAAATACCTGGGCGCGGAAAAGTTACTTTTGAATCGCTGTCATCGTTCTTTTTGAATAAACCTGTTCTTGTTGTGAAGCCCTGGCTCTCGTGTCGTCTCTACCCTCGATCCATTAAAGTTCAGTGGTTAGAGTGCAGTACTGCAGCCTACTTCTGCTGCCTACCGGCTGCCTGCAATTTGGCAGTTCAAATCTCACTAGGCTCAAGATTGACTCAGCCTTCCATCCTTCCGAAGTGGCTAAAATGAGGACCGAGATTGTTGGGGGTAATATGCTGACTCTGTAAACTGCTTAGAGAGGGCTGTAAAAGAACTGTGAAGTGATATATGTACTATTGCTATCCCTAGATTCTCATTCAAGTCTTCCAATGGTGCATTAATCACCATTGTATTGAAATCCATCCACCTTGCTGCTAATCATCATCATTTTCTCTTTCCTTCCACCTTCCTCAGCCTTAGCTGCTTTTCCAGAGAGCTGGGTCTTTGCATAATGTGTCTGAACTAGGATAATTGGGCTTGGACATGCTCAGAATATAGAAAGAATACCTGGTACAACATCACTAAGTGAGAATGTGTGACTGAGAAGTTTCCCCATCCTAGTTCGATACCTTAGTCACAACATTACAGCAGCTCTATGTGTCTGCAAAATAAGAGAAAGCCTCTATTTTCCAAAACTAAAATGGGCAGCAGAGATCATTGTCTAAAGACTTAATTGATATTCACCATGGTATACACACTATATGGAAGATTGCCACTGGAATGGTAAAAGGAATACGTGGAATGGAGCATTAATTTACAAATGACTAAACTAAAACACTGGTGTTTGGTATCTGTAAAACTAAAAGAAAGTGGAAAGTTGAAATAGATCTGAACATTTTGGTTCAGTTATGAGCTAAAATGTCACTAGGTATGAACTGATAATTGTTGTTTTTCGAATGTATAGTGGTATACAACCGCATACCATTATATGATATGAAAGCAAGAAAGTAAGAATGTATAGATTGGTAATAGTTGCATGTTAGGTTTCCGCGAACGGTGATCATGGAAAAACCATACGTAGCCCTTGAGAGAAATTGTACAACATTTTGAATAAATGCACTTCAGAGAAATAAGTTATGCTATTCAGTGACATGAAAAGATGGGTGAAACCTACAGTACATGAGAAAATAGAGACTTAAGAATAAATGATAATGGTGATTGTTCATTGAGAAGCCATTTGGAAAATGGTTGCTTGTTTTGATCACATGGATTAAATACATGAGTAAATTTCTGTACATGTGTATAATAATCATGCACATAATTAGAAACCTGTACCCTCTTAAAAGCTTCTGAAGATCTGGATTTCAGCTGCCTGGTCTACTCTTTCCTTCTATTGCAATGCTAAAATACATTTCAAACTTGGAGTGATAAATAGAACTTTGAAAATTAGGGCATTATCAAAAGGGCTTTTCTCTGCTGATTTTAATGGGTGGACAAAAAAATGGAATAGTGGTGAAATTCAATTTTTTTTAAAAACTACCGGTTATGTGGGCATGGCTTGGTGGGTGTAGCAGGGGAAGGATACTGCAAAATCTCCATTCCCAGCCTACTCTGGGGCCAGCCAGAGGTGGCATGTGCCGGTTCTCTGAACTACTCAAAATTTCCGCTACCGACTCTCCAAACTACTCAAAATTTCCACTACCAGTTCTCAAAGTTTCTGTTTCCAGTTCTCCAGTACCTGTCAGAACCTGCTGGATTTCACTCCTGATATGGAGAGAGGTATATTTCAGAAAATGGAGCTCTCTGGGGAAGAAAAGTCTGAATGACCACTAGATGGCAGTGAATAGAACACCACCCTTACTAGCAGTCTAACTGCCCTATGTGTACAATTGCACCTGGAAATTGCCTTTGGTTAATCCAATACACGAGTTAAATATTCAGATTACGATGAAATAAAAGCAAGTTGAAATCTGTACAGAGCCATCTCCCCCAGTGTTGTGGTCTATTCCTCTATATCCCCTTACATAGAACTTGCTTTCTCTTGTTGCTGGGCAAGGGTCTCCAAATCTGGCAACTTTAAGGCTTGTGGACTTCAATTCCATGCTGGCTGAAGAATTCTGGGAACTGAAACCCACAAGTCTTAAAATTGCCAAGTTTGGAGACCTCTGCTAAAGGATAAAGACCAACACTACACTTAGCAACATAGTTGTAGTGGGGCATAAAATGTCTTCTTTCATCATGTTGGAAGAAATGTCCATCTGGGTTCAGTTCCAAGTGGGGAAAAAGACACTGGAAACATGGAGCCACTTGGAAAGATGGTTTTAATGGTGGGCAGGACCACATGGTTGGAGGTCCTGGGGAAAAGGGGGATCACATGCCACAAAGATGTTGAAAAAGAAAAAAGGGCTGTCTTGTGGATACTCCCTGGGTTTTATTCCCTCTGTTTGGCCCTGTCCCAGGGCCTCCCACTCCTATGCAAGAAATGTATTCTGATTGGCTGTCAGACTCCCATAAGGCGATGCAGGGGCAACTCTGTAGGCTGTGCTTTGAGTCCAAGTTTAGTTGAACCTTGCTGGGTGTTGTTGTAATGAAAGGGCTTTGGGATTTCTATTCCTATTATGGCTCTGCCTGAACGAGGTAGATCTTTGTTATGTAGAATAGACTGGCTCAGGCAAAAATGGTCCATTGACAAAGGTGGGGGCTATTAAGAGTGAGTCTGTTTCCTGCCTAAAAACATGTGTCTCTGGCCCAGGCCTTAATGGCCGATTGACAAAGATGGGGAGGGATGAGTTTCTTCCTCCCTTTTAGCGGGAAATATTCTGCCCTTTAATATTTCCTAAAATATTTCATTTTCTAGGAGAGAGGTGGGTGCTAACTTTCTACAGTAATATTGAGTAGCCTGTTAAATTAAAAGAAATAGTGGAGGAAGAAAGGTTTATTTGTGCATAAAACTATGATGTTTGGTCAACATCTAATAAAAAATTTGCCCTCATAGGAATTTGGCCCAAATATTTGTGGATTAGATCCTGGCTGCATCATAGTCACAGTTTATTTACAGCAATAATTTGTTAAAGTCCCTTCCAATCTATAAAAGGAGGATGTCCTCTGATAGAGGCAGATGTTTTACAGATCAAATTATTTTGATTTTGCAGGCAAAGATGACTCAGTTGCCAGAGGCGGAGAAAGAAAAGATAGCTGAACAAGTGGCTGATTTTAAGAAAGTCAAGAGTGAGCTTGATAAGGAGATTGAAATATGGGATGACACCAGCAATGACATCATCGTTCTTGCTAAAAGGATGTGTGTGATTATGATGGAGATGACAGACTTCACAAGGTAATTTAAAAGAAGGTAAAAGCAGGAATTTAAAAGAAACATATATTTCTGAGCACTGGGAATCATTGTCACATTCAAAAGGGAAAAGAGAAAAGGTTTTATAATGATAGGTGACAAGTGCTTGTCAAAACTAATAGAACTGAAAATTGAAATGTTCACTGTAAAATATTGAAGTGTCACAATGATTGTTTAAAGCAGGGGTGTCCAACCTTGGCAAATTTAAGACTTGTGGACTTTAAAACACCCAGAATTTCCCAGGCAGTCATTGAAGTCCACAAGTTTTAAAGTTGCCAAGGTTGAGTACCCTTGCTTTAAAATGTATGCTGGTTTGGAGAAAGACAGTGAGCTGTTTGTCCTTTTTGATTCCCTTCTGTTTTGTTTATGGTTATTTACTCTGGGTGACCCTTTTATGATGGATACACAACAAATTGATTTAAGGCAAAGAAGACCCTTGGTTAAGAAATAATTTATATGACAACTGAAAAACTTGGAATTTACTCACTTAGTGCTTGTCATTGTGATCTTTGACCATGTCTGTCTTAGAAACCAAACCAATTTTGCACTAATTGAAATGCCATGGATTTTCTCAATGAACCATGAAGATTATTGTTCAGAAAGCAAGTGGCAGGCATGGAGCTCTCTAGGATGAAATGACACTTCTACGTTCAGAAGAGGAAGGAAATGCATATTGAAGCTATTTTAATAAGTTGTGTAGGTATGGTTTTTGTTTAGAGCTTCTCCCAACTCTGAGGTTCTAAAATAAAACAGTAGACTATCAAAAGATAAGATATTGGAACTAACACATGGCTAGTAATGACTTCTGCAAAGAATGGTTGGAATCATCTGTATAAAATATTCTTTGATAAAATACCAGTTTTGATGCAGGGAGAAATTTTTGTAAATCTCCATCAATCCCTAATTTTATTTAGAAGATTGGAGAAAATGCAGAAAAAGGTTCAGGAGACTACTATGATGATGAAATTACTAAAATTGTTTTTCTGTTGCTGATAATTGATTCAAAAAGATGTGATGTTCTTATTTTGTAGGCATTCAGTGAGTGCTCTTCAGCCACCTATCAAGTAAAATAATCATTTAAAGGTGACAAGGAAACATTCTCTCTCTAGAAATTGAACTTAGTCTGTCACACAATGATGTACCATAGTACTTTTCTGGAAGCTTTCATTTCAGCACATTTGTATTTACAAGGATTTATAGATTTACTTATAGGGGCACAGTGACTCAGTGGCTAAGACACTGAGTTTGTCAATCAGAAAGGTCGGCAGTTCAGCGGTTCGAATCCCTAGCGCCACGTAACGAAGTGAGCTCCCGTTACTTGTCCTAGCTTCTGCTAACTTAGCCGTTCGAAAGCATGTAAAAATGCAAGTAGAAAAATAGGAACCACCTTTGGTGGGAAGGTAACAGCGTTCCGTGCGCCTTTGGTGTTTAGTCATGCCAGCCACATGACCATGGAGATGTCTTCGGGCAGCGTTGGCTCTTTGGCTTTGAAACGGAGATGAGCCCCGCCCCCTAGAGTCAGGAACAACTAGCACATATATGTGAAGGGAACCTTTATCTTTCCCTTATACTACTACCTACCATAACTATGTTATAAGATTTCCCCATTCCCAGAATTTCTGATCCTCAAAACAGCTCCTGTCACCTTGGCTTTTTTGACCCTACCCTGAGATACTCCTAACTATTTGTCAGCTTTCTGAAAATAGTTCTAGTAAAAGAAAAATGTAACTACATAGTCCTAAATATGGCTGCATCCCCACTCTTTTTTTTTCCCTAACAAAAACAAAATGGCCTAGAATACCCTTTTTCCATCTCTTCTGAACTCCTTAAGGAAGGATACTTAAAACTGCAAACATTTTCATACTAAATCTTTGGTATATTGCAAAAACATTTCAGCTAAATAAAACAATAGCCTAAAGGTGTTACAGATTGTGTAAGATAGAGCCTGAGTCAATGCATTTGTATATACGGTAAACATTTTTTCATCTGTTAATATTCAAAGTCACTAAAGGGAACTTTTAAAATAGCATCTTCATGCACATTCTTTAAATGTGCAATCCAGAAAGGATTCTTGTATTAAAAAGTTTTCACAAACAGAATCTTGGAACCTCTCTCCTACTGCCTGTATCACTTTTTAATGGGTTTTAGTGGGTTTTATGCTGTAGCAGGGCCTTAGAGGGCACGATTTCTTATCAAGGAGAATCCCCCTTATACCAGGGGTGTCCCACCTTAACAACTTTAAGCCTGGCGGAGGGAGTTGAAGTCTGCCAGGTTTAAAGTTGTCAAGGTTGGACACTCCTGCCTTACACCATCCAAACTGCAGGGCAATTTCCACCTTGATCTGAAAACTTCCCAAACTCTCCAAGAACAGATTTTTGGAATATGAGGGGAATCGAAGGAGGAAGGAAATTGGCAAAAGGCTGTTTTTCCTCATTTGAAAAATGCTAAAGGTAAAGGTTCCCCTCGCACAAATGTGCTAGTCGTTCCTGACTCTAGGGGGTGGTACCCATTTTTGTTTCTGTTTGAAAGCCAAATTTGAACTGTACTGAAGTTCAACTGTATTAAACAGTGCTGTCTGAAGACGTCTTTGTGGTCATGTGTTAAAGCCCTACATGGTATCAGACCTGGGTACTTGAGAGACCGCCTTCTGCCAATTACCTCCTCACGACCAATTAGATCCCACAGATTAGGCCTCCTCCAGATTCCATTGACTAGCCAGTGTCGATTGTCGACCCCCCCCCGGGGGAGGGCCTTCTCTGTGGCTGCTCCGGCCCTCTGGAACGATCTCCCCGTGGAGATTCGGACCCTTGCCACCCTTCAGGCTTTCCGCAAAGCCATTAAAACCTGGCTGTTCCGGCAGGCCTGGGGCTGATGAGTTCCCAGCCCCACTCGAATTGTTGCGGCTGTTGATGAGTTCTTAATCTGTTTTGTATTTGTCTGTCTTTCATTTTTTGTACTTCCCCTTTTCCCTATTTAGTTTGTTAGCCGCCCTGAGTCCCCTCGGGGAATAGGGCGGCATACAAGTTCAATAAAACTAAACTAAACTAAACTAATGTGGCTGGCATGACTAAATGTCGAAGGCACACGGAACGCTGTTATCTTCCCACCAAAGGTGGTTCCTATTTTTCTACTTGCATTTTTGTATGGTTTCAAACTGCTAGGTTGGCAGAAGCTGGGACAAGTAACAGGAGCTCACTCTGTTATGTGGCGCTAGGGATTCAAACCGTCAAACTGCCGACCTTTCTGATCGACAAGCTCAGCATCTGAGCCACCGCATCCGTAATTGAAAAAGGGTACTGCTGAACTAATACCAGTAGTCACTTATGAGAATTTTTGAGGACAAAAGACCATTTGTGGATCCACTTCATTGCACTGATCAGTTTAACTTGAATAGTGAATATTTTCATTTTATAATATTCAAGCTGTACTGTTGTTTTTTTATAATGCTTCCAGGTAAAGGTTTTTCCTGCTTGGTCTTCTCTAATCAGGTATATATAAATACAAGATACATACACACTTTTTTATCACTCAATTACATAAAGGGAATTTTTTTTCTTTAGATACGAAAAAAAAAGTGCCAATATGTTCAATTCAGGGTGAATTGAAGCAGACTTTGATCCATAATACACTGTATTTAAGTGCCCATGAACTTCAGCGGCCTTGGAATTTAGTGGACAATTAACTCTGATTTGGTGCATTGATTTCAGGGCAAGCTAATTGTAGTTTAGGCTGAATCTGTTCAGAATCTGCTCAGATCTTTTTAATTCTCATCGTTGCAAATGGGGTATTCAAAAGTCAAGATGGTCCATAACGGTGCTATGCTATATGCATGTTGTAAAATGGAGGGTTTTGGTGTGACCGCCATCTTGACTACTTTGCTATCACACCAAAGATAATTCTGGTAATAAGGAGAGCGCAGGAAAAATCCACAAGAAGATTACATCTTTTTATGTCATAAATACATGGGTTGTATAAGAAAAAAAATAGGTAAAGCAGGTGAAGAGGCATCAGGAGCACTCCTGGAGGATGATGAAGAATGAATCTGACTGAACTCAGGTTTGAGCTGCTATTAGGGCCTACCTCATGGCAATAAGGGTGAGGAAATCTTTATATTTCTCCACCATCATTGCATCCAAGGATAGCCACCCAGGAGCTTTGTTTCATGTCACCACCTGGGGAGCACAGTGGCTCCTGGTTAGGATGCTGAGATGGAGGTTGGCCAGCCCACATTTGAGACTCAAGTGCTGCTGTGGGGTGGGGTTGAACTCCCATCCTTCACTCCAGCTCCTGCCAGGGACATGAGAGGAGCTCCCACCTGGACATCCCTCAGGAAATGGGGATGTCACTGACTAATCCTTTCAACCCAGAAGGGCTTTGGTGCAGGGGTGGGTTCCGGCTTCTGTTACTGTTGGCTCGCTCAGAGATGCACTTTAGGCGCGCTTATGCCATGCACGCATGCGCAATAGTGAAAAAATTGCTTCTGCGCATGTGCAGAAGCAAAAAACAAGATGGTGGCACCGGTTTGGGGGCACAGCCAGCTGAGTTACTACCTACTCGGCTGAACCGGTCCCAACCAGTAGGAACTCACTTCTGCTTTGGTGCTTCTGGCACGAAAGCAATGTGATCTCATGATTAGAGTCCCAAAATTCCAGATATTTTTTTTTAGGTGACAGGTTGAAGTTGCCCACTAACGGCATCCTCTCTTTCTTCTGAGTTAATAAAAGCTTTTTTTTTTTAATTTAGTATATTGCAGAAAAGAAAATATTTCATTCATCGAGATCATACGAGGTTAAGAAAAAAAAGATATAAATGTGATGCATATTTTAAGTATTTCAGATGTTTTCAAACCTATAAGCTATATAAGGAAAACTGAAAATTTGACATATTTAGCCCCTTTGGGGACAAATAAAAATATAGTTGATAGTCTAAAACCTCAAATAGCAATAGTTTTTTTTTTATCTCACGAAATAAGGTATGTTTTAATAAAATCTTGTTGCAGTGCAGATGACTTCACATTTTGAAACATTCGGGTTTTGCATTAATGTTTCAACTCCACCATCAATTGCTGAAATTGTTGCAGTTTAACTAAACTATTTATGAACTTAATCATGGAAATCATAATGCGTTTCAAAAATTGCCTTTCTCAAGGAGAAGCAGCCGATGTGCCATACAATTTTTCTAGATAAGAGGCCATGTGGTGCCCAGAAGTCGCTACCATTTTGAAAGTGGCCACAATTCTCCGTTTGCAAGAATTGCGGCCACTCCAGTAGTGGGATTCAGCCAGTTCGCACCTATTCAGGAGAACCAGTTGTTAACTTTCTAAGCAGTCTGGAGAACTGGTTGTTGGAAGAAATCTCCTTTTGTTTTCTTCCCCTTTACAGGGCTAATCCTGTAAGGAAGGCAGGAAAGAAACTCTGGTGTTGTTTCTAGGCTGATCTTTATTGCCCTGCTTACAGAAACTGCCTCTCCGGTTAACCCTTATTACATTGTCAAAGTTAAGGCGAAGCCCCCATCGACCTGAGTGATGTTGAGTTGGCCATGCCCACCCAGTCACATGACCACCGAGCCCCGCCTACACGGCTGGTTATTAGGGCAGAGAACCGGTTGTTAAATTATTTGAATCCCACCACTGGGCCACTCCTAAACTGCCGCACACTTTGGATAGCACAAAACTGACTAGGAATGCCATGTGATGCTTCTCATTGGCAAAGATGATAAGTGGAAGAAGGCATGATGTGGGAGGAGGCCCAAGAGGGTGGGACCCAATGGGGAGGAAGCTGTGCCAGGGATGCCTCAGAGGGTGAGGGAGACCCTGAGAGGCCATGAGTGACTGGGGAAGTGCTGCAGTACAGAGCTTGGCCTCACTCACCCCCTTCATTCTGCAACAGGGGAGAGCCAGGATTGTGGTCATTAAGTGAGGCAATCATACGGGTGCCTCACCTAAGGACCGTGACAACTTCTGACTATAATTCCAGGCTCAATTGTGATCATAAGTCAAGGACTACCTGTACCTCCATTTAGCAAAGGTAGCCGTTTACAAAGCGTGTCCATCGTTGGTATGGCCCTCTGGCAGTCAGCGAAACTGGCAGCAGAGTCAGACAGTGAGGAGGTTGGAGAGGAACATGGGCCAATGTTGGGGACTGAGGAAAGCTCAGACGAAGGCTCTGCATCAGAGGCAGAGAGGGAGTTAGACAGCAGTGAGGCAGATGAACAGCTGGAGCCTGTTCCCAGTGTGCGCATGTGCAGAGCTGCCAGAAGACAAGAACAACTAAGAAAGCAGGGTCGACTTAAGAGTAAAGCCACACCTTGGAGGTGATTGGACCCTCCCATAGGAAACAAACGGGGAGTGGGCTTTTGCAGGAAACAACGTTCATTCGGTCTTGTCAAGAGAAAAAAGTTATGTTTGTAACTATGAGAGACTCTATGCCAAGTTTTGCCTTGCCCTCCGTTTGGAAACCAGTTATCTGGCAGCTCTCCAAATGAGATAAGGTGTATGTTGATAAATATTCCTCTGAAAGACTCTTTGCTAAACCTTGCTGACTATGAATTTTATTTTTATAAAATGAAAGGAATTCACAGTCATCTAAATAAAAGTGGTTTTGCTGGAACCAAGACTCTTCCAGATTTTTTAAGGAAGCCTGGGTCAGAACAATTGTAATCTAAATTTAGAGATGATGAAGCCATAAATCAGGATGGCCATTTCTTTTCCTTAGAAGAGCAGCAGCTGTTGTAAGGGACAAATGTTCTAAAATATTGTAGCTGCCACACCCCCCCCCCCTTTGATAGCTTCTTCAAGCAAATCTCAGGAGAAAAAGAAAATCTCATCTTGTTCCTACTCCATTTTTTAAATTTATGATCACGTTTTAATCAGCATAATTGATATAAGCCATTTGTATGAACCAAAGTAAACAAACACTGCAAGGAATTATGTGATTTGCCTTTAATTCGAATAAGGTTGGAAAGTAAATGTGCTTAAATTTAGGTAGGTAAATCTATTGGTTTGGCTTCAACAGGTAAACAGCACCAGGGTGTCAGGCTGTTCTGCGGATAATACAAGCACAGAAGCTGATCTTGTTAACAAGAGAAATGACCAATTAATAACAAAAGTCTTTTCTTGTTTCTTTCCATTCCTTCCATTCCCAGTGCTAGAAAGTACCATGTTTCCATGAAAATAAGACAGGGTCTTATTTTTTTAACCCCCGAAATAAGTGCTTGGCCTTATTTTCAGGGAGGTCTTATTATTTTTGAGGTACAGGAAGCGGCAAGCGTGGTCACCTCATGGCTGCTGCTGTGTTGCAATATTTTCAGGAAGGGATTATTTTCAGGGGAGGGATTATTTTAGCACATGTGCTCCAAAGCCCGACTGGGTTTATTATCCGGGGAGGTCTTATTTTCGGGAAAACAGGTTATGCAAATTTAAATTAGCTTTTCTGTAAAAAAAAAATATCTACAGGCGCACAGTACCAAATATATCTCCATGTGTGAGGATGGTGTAAATAATATCAATCATGACCATGTCACACAGGAATTCAAGCCAGCAATGGTGTAGAATGAATGAAATCCAAAGACAGCTACTGTCTCCTTTATATAACATTATACAATGTGAGATTGATATGTCGCCATGATTAGCAGTTTTGATAAACCATGATTAATTGTTTATATAAGGCTGGGCTGGTATGCAAAAGCCTAATTGCTTGGGAGAATTTAATTGGATTATTTTGATAGTCTTTATGCAGAATGACATTACCAATTTTTTTTAAGTGCGCTCGCTTTGCTCATATGAGCCCCATCCTGACATGAGCTTGGTCTTCCGGGCATGTGCTTTGATCGCTCACACAGCTTGCAAGCATATGTGTGGCTTGAAAACGTACCTAAATAGGACAGCATAGGGCGGGGCGGGGGGGCAGGCCCACCCATGATTTCCACTACCAGTTCGGGCAAACCAGTCCGAACTGGCTGAATACCACCTCTGGTAGCGTCCAACTATTTCAAAGGACACTTTTAAAGATGGGTTTCTCACAAGAGAGAAGAAATATGTTGTGAAGTTACATCTACCTTCTGCATTAATGCTATAAGAATCATCACCTGAATTAGTACTTTGGAATCAAATACACTATTAGATGCTTTTCTTTTTCTTTTTCTTATCAAATTTAGAGGGAGTTCTTGACTTATGACTGTTCCTTTAGCGACTGTTTGAAGCTATGACAATGCTGAAAAAAGCACAACTATAATTTGTACTTAACAACCATTTCAGTGTCCCTGTGGTCACTTGATCACAATCTGGGGGCTTGGCAACTGACTTGCATTTATGACAGCTGCAGTATCCTGGGATCACATGATCACCATTTATGACCTTCCAATCTGGCTTCTGACAAGGGAAGGAAATGGAGAAACCAACCGGGTTGCAAGTCACAATTATGTGCAGTCTTGCTTTACAACCATGGTGATTCATTTAATAACTGCAGCAAAAAGGATGCAGTCATGTGATATCTTACTTAACAACTGCAGCACTTAACAATGAATTTTCCAGACCAATTTGTGATTGCAAGTCAAGGACTACCGGCATTCAGTAGATCTGTGGTTGCGCAGTGGTCAGAATGCAGTATAGCAGGTTAACACACTGCTCACTGTCAGGTGTTCGATCCTGACCGGCTCAAGGTTGACTCAACCTTCCATCCTTCCGAGGTTGGTAAATGAAGACCCAAAATTGTTGGGGTCCATATGCTGATTCTGTAAACTGCTATTGCTATTCATTATTTATAATATTTGTTCTTTTAACTACCTACCACTCTCGAGTTTCTTGAATTTGCTGAGTAGTGTATGTTAGAAATTTGTAAAAAGCATTTAAAATATTCCAAGAGACAATTTCCATTGTTTCCTGGGACAGTTTAAGTATTTTGAGCAGCCTGGCCTCTATGCTTTTTTGACACTTTCAAAGAACACCAAAAGGTGAGTGAATCAGGACTTAACTTTATTGAAGCCATATTAATTTCTTCAACAGACTTTTCACAATGTTTAATTCTCTGCCTCTTATATATAATTAATATTGTAACTTCTGCAATATTTCCTAGATTGCTTTTTACAAATTTGACATCACAGTGGCTACTCAGTACCTTATAATATAATAGCTGGCTGTAGAGATGTGTGATATATTCTTGGGGCAGGATGTACATTTTCACATTTGAGATGGAATCATCTAAGAGTTTGGTTCTAGCTGAAGAATTGAGTAGCATCTGGGCCCTCAGAGAAAAAGCAGCTGGATTCATTACTAACAGCAAAAGTGCCGCAGCACGCTCTCAGTGATATATGTAAGTAAAATAAACATATTAAAGAAGATTAAGTAAAATACATACAGTTCAAAGAACTCAGTAAGACAGAAGATTGGATGTAATGATAGTAATAAATTACACAGACAATTGTTACAAAATGAGAAATGGACTCAGGATTTAAGTAAATATTGAAACTTGTCACTTTAAGTGTATAACCCTCAGGCAGTTATCTCTATCACACTGCAACCTATCAGAAATTTAAAAGTAATATAACCCATTGTTCAGCTCTGAGGATAACAATTGTTAGACTTTTGACTGCTGCTAGTTGAGCATACAGGGATAATGCCTTTCTTCTTTCTCAAAAAGCATTGACACACTACAGCCCTATGATTTATAACAGAGTTGGAAATGACCTTGGAGGTCTTCCAGTCCACCCCTTGTTCAAGGCAGGAGACCTTGTGCCAAATGCTGGTGTAAATAATGGTTTCGCAAAAGATTCCCAGTGGAAACTAAGCCAACTTGCTCTGCCTCTGTGACACCTTCACTAGTGGCTATTAAGAGACCATAGACCAGTGATGGCTAATCCTTTTTGGCTGACATGCCAAAAGTGGGAGGAGTGCAGGGCAATTGTGCGCGGGCATGCCATACTCATCATGCTACTGTATGTGCACGACCCCAGGACGCATGCGTGCGTGACAAGCATTCCCTCATGCACCGCTTTTGGCGTGCTTTTTTCACCCTCCCCAGGCTCCAGACCCTTTCTAGGAACCTGGGGAGGGCGAAAACAGCCTCCCCGCACTCCTTCACCATATCCCGAGGCCCTCTGGAGTGTAAAAAACTGGCCCTACGTCTGGACTTCTGGTTTGCTCGTAGGACCGTTTTTTGCCTTCAGGGAAGCCTCCTGAAGGCTCCGGAGGGCAAAAAATAGCCTTACGAGCAAACCAGAAGTCCATTCCCGAACTTCCGGTTTGCCTGTAGGGCTGGTTTTCACACTCCAGAGGCTTCAAAGAAGCTTCCAGAAGGCGAAAAACAGCCTCAAAAGAAAGCCAAAGTCAGCTTGCCAGCACCCACATGCACACTGGAGCTGATAGGGCAATGGCTTGCGCACCCTAATAAATGGCTCTGTGTGCCATAGGTTCCCCATCACAGCCATAGACTGTGCAAAAATGGATAGGTTAACATTAAAGATAAAGGATAAAGAGGACAAAAAATATTTTTTAACTTGGGATTTGTTTTATCAATGGCTAGATAATAAAAATAGAAATTGGGCATTGGAAGAATACTACTAGGTAAAAGCAAAGAATATTGCCATCACTTTTACTATGTATATGTAAAATGACCCAGACAATACACTGTTTATTAAATACTTACATATGTTTAAAAAAAATGTACAAATAAAAAGAGAGAGAGAGACCATGGCCTGAGTTCCAGTAGGTCTACAACCTGGAACTAGACTCAGGTTCTCCAAATGAAAAGCAAAGACTGCCTTTGCTTCAACAAACTTGAGGGAGGGACCCCGTGTTAAGGAACAAGTCTTTGTAAGGCATCCAGATCTGTTGTCTATTTCCATAGGTCAATGATGAATAGTAAACAGTTATGTGGAGCTCCGATGTGTCTCCTGGGACAGTCATGGGTTTTCCTTCGGTGTGATATACAGTCAATGTCTCTATGATTTCATGTTTTCTTGAATTGCTGATGGGGAAGAGATCATCTCCAACTTTCTCTTCAGATAGAGCAATCTGCCTTACACAGAGCAGCAGTTGACAATAATTACCTTGGAGTTCAGATCAATATTTATTTGATCAAACAGTAAAAAAAAAATAACAAAAAAGAGATGGAAAATATGCAAACTGTTGTGTAAATTGTTGTGGCAGCAGAGTCTGACAGTGAGGAGGTTGGAGAGGAACATGTGCCAATCCTGGAAGCTGGGAAAAACTCGGATGAGGGCTCTGCGTCAGAGACAGAGATGGGGCCAAGGCCATCTGGCAGTTCTCAGCTGCCTTCGGAGCTAGACAGCAGAGAGGCAGAGGAGCAGCTGGAGCCTGTTCCTGATGTGCGCATGCACAGAGCTGCCAGAAGAAAAGAACAGCTAAGAAATCAGTGTCGACTTGGAAAGCCACAGGTGGATGGTGAATGACCCCTCCCATAGGAAAAAAAGAGGAGTGAAAGGGGAGTGGCCTTTTGCAGGAAGCAATTTGTTTGTTCATTCGTTCGTTCATTTATTTCAGGAGTGTGAAGATCTGTCCATGAATCTCAGAGACTCTCTGCCAAATCTTTTCTTTCACAGCACCATGTTTGGAAAATAGGCAGCTTTCAAATCTACATAAGATCTGTGGTCATAAATTCAACTTTGAAAGACTGTTTACCAGGCCTTTGCTGAATGTGAATGAGAGGAATTCATATTTGTTTAATAAAAGGGGTTTTGTCGGGACCAGGAATCTGCTCCATGCTTTTTGGGGAAACCTAGGTCAGAACATAAATAAACATTCCTCGCCCCTTTTTTTAATGAATGTTCTGATGAGATTCTCTTCTGTTGTTCTCCAATTTTAAAGCCAAACAATATTGATAGCTTTCCCTTCAAGATATAGTATATAGTAACACTGCATATATTCAGCCTTAAACTCTGAGAGCGATTCTGGTATACCTACTTGAAAGGAAAAGGGGAAAGGTATTGCTAGAAGCTGATGACATGGACACATAGATTCACTTCCTGTGTTCACATCAAAGTATCTGATGATTGAAACTATATCTGGATTTCAAAGGCACCCTCCCCAATGCATTTGGATCAACTGTACAGGATGAGACTCTGAGGAATTTCTACTGTCAATGCAACAAGCTACAGTTGTTAGAACTGTGGCACAAGATGCGGAAGAAAATTGCTGTCTCCCGCAGAGATGACATGCCCCTTTCCTTTCAGATTCCTTAAAAACACAGCAGAGGTGAACTTCTTATTTTCACTGGGGGAATTGCATTAATGTTCTACCTTCTAGAACAAACTGAAGAGTAAATGAAAATGAATGAGGCTTCCTACTGAAGACTTAGCGGCCAAACACAATGGTTTCTACATCTGCAGACGGAAGCAGTTGCTTAATTAATAAAGCAGTTGACCTCTTTTTCTCTGGGACCTGAAAATACATACAAAATAATTATCATGCTGTCATTTTTTTCTGGAATCACTCATTAAAGTAGAGTGGCCATCTGTGTGAAGTCCCACAGGCTAAATCCTGCCGTAATTTTCTTTTGCCAGAGGATGGGGATGAATTCTCTTCTTGCATATATGATTCTGAAGTGCATATTAGCCAGAGCAGGCAAATTGCAGCTGCCTGAGGACCCTAGAGGAGGAAAAGACAGAGAACAAAAAATAGATGTTAGGCAGAGAAATACAATAAAAGGTAGAGTTATGATTGAGGCAGTGATGGGATTCAATTTTTTTTACTACCGATTTGATGGGTGTGGCTTGGTGGGCATGGCTTGGTGGGTGTGGCAGGGGAAAGATACTGCAAAATCCCCATTTCCTCCCAATCATCTGAGACTCTGGAGGCAGAGAATAGATGGGGGTGGGGCCAGTCAGAAGTGGTATTTACCGGTTCTCCGAACTACTCAAAATTTCCACTACCGGTTCTCCAGAATTGGTCAGAACCTGATGAATACCACCTTTGTTTTGAGGGTGCTAGTATCAGTAGAAAGGGCAAGTGTCAAGCCTTCTTAGAAAAATAATAATCAAGAGGCACTGGGTCAAGTTACGGTAAGGTCAGCCTAAAATATTATCAACTTCAACATCCCCCTTATAAAGGTCATGTTATAATTTACATTGTCTTAGGTATAGCAGTGATCCAATATCTCAGGGGTTGCCACAAAGAAGAGGGACTCAAACTATTCTCCAAAGCACCTGAGGAGAGGACAAGAAGCAATGAGTGGAAACTAATCAAGGAGAGAAGCAACCTAGAACTGAGGAGGATTTTCCTGACAGTTAGAACCATTAATCAGTGGAACAACTTGCCTCCAGAAGCTGTGAATGCTCCAACACTGGAAGTCTTTAAGAAGATGTTGGATAACTACATGTATTTGTCTGAAGTGGTATAGGGTGTCCTGCCTAAGCATGGGGTTAGACTAGAAGACCTCCAAGGTCCCTTCCAACTCTGTTATTCTATTATATTATTTCAGAATAATATAACTTTTCATGCTTAGGTCTCTTTTGCATTGGGTGTGTGTGGCAGGAGCCCAGTGATCACAGCAGTTGTGAATAGAATAGAATAGAATAGAATAGAATAGAATAGAATAGGAGTAGGGTAAGAAAATATTTTATTTGGCCAAGTGTGATTAGATACACAAGGATTTTGTCTCCAATGCAGAAGCTCTCAAAATGCATGCAAAGCAACAGAATCGTCATCGGAATACCAATAAGAGGGGGTTGGGATTAAAGAAGTTAATAAGAAGGTTAGATGATAATACAACAACCATACTACATGGGTAAATATACATAAATATTAGACAGCCCTGTGAGAATTAGACATTCAGCAGATGGATGGCACGAAGGAACAAAGTATCTCTGTGTCTAGCTGTTTTAGCATGCAATGCCTTATAGAGATAGGACATGTCATTTAATGGGGTGAAAGTTAATTTTTGATTTTTGTTTTCAAAGAGGTTCTAAAATATGTATCTTTATACCAAGAATTCAAATCTGCTATTATTTTTACAATTGCACAACGTTTAGCTTGGTATGGTAAATTCAGGTCTAACCATATATCCTACTGTTAACTTTATCTTCTCAAAATTACATTTTGTGCTAAAAAAAAAATGAAAGTTTTTTCTCTGCATGAATGTTCTCCAGCTAAGCAAAAATCCATGCAACCATAAACAAACATCAGAAAGCAATTTACAAAAATGTTTAAGTGAGTTTTAGCAAGTCCTGTTTCGATTCGTTCTTCGACATCAACCACCAACTTGCTTCTTGGTCTCTGATATAACCCTCGCGCTTCTCATGTTTATACACTCTGCTTGCTACCTCTGGGATGTAATTCACACATCTGTCTATTGATTGGGCCATTGTGATACTTGCATTGGTTCATCAATTATCCTTATTTCCGCTGTAGTCAGTTTGCACGTCAAAGGTGGCTCATATACACCTTCAGACTAGTCAATCAGCTCCAGTAGAGAGGATGCTCTGGCTTGACCTCTACCCAGTGCATGGCACCACCTTCACAGCCAGTAATAATATTGGTAGAATCTCCTTCAATGGCTGCCAAGCTTTTGTCAGTGCTTTCCTTCTTCATGAAATGAAGCCCACCCCCGGTTTGCACCTATTCAGGAGAACCAGTTGTTAACTTTCTAAGCAGTTCGGAGAACTAGTTGTTGGGAAAAAATCTTATTTTGTTTTTTTCCACTTTACAGGGCTAATCCTGTAAGGAAGGGGGGAAGGAAACGTTCTGGTGTTGCTTCTAGCCTAATCTTTATTGCCCTGCTCACAGAAACTATCTCTCCAGTTAACCCCTATTACTCTGTAACAGCTAAGGCAAAGCGCCCATCGACATGAGTGACATTGAGTTGGCCATGCCCACACGATCACATGATCACCGAGCCACGCCTACCCAGCTGGTCATTAGGGCAGAGAACTGATTGTTAAATTATTTGAATCCCACCACTGGAACAGCCTATTTCAAATTCAAAACAATTTGGATTCCACATATTTTCTACACTCTTCGTGAGTAATAGTCATAATTATGCAAAGTCTCACATCTCCTGAGATGTAGATTTACAATGTAAATCTCTGTAAAATAATAGCCATGGGTCCACACTATTAAATATTTTCCCATAGGAACAATACATTCAACCAAGTGATGCTGTGGAAGTTCTATCTCCAAATCAGGCTAAAGCCCAGAGGGAACACTGCAAAATCCAATCAACTCCAGTCCTTTATATGCTTGCACCTAATCGAGATAATTTCGCAAAACTAAATCCATACCTTTCTTTCCTATTAGATAGATCCTGAGAGATTCTAGGGTTGTGATGGCAAACACAAGTAGCACATGGAGCCATTTCTGAGGGCGCGCAAGGCGTTGCTTTGTCAGCTCCAATGTGCATGGACACGCTGGCCAGCTGATTTTCGGCCTTAATTTTCAGCCGTTTTCCACCCTCTGGCGGCTTTCATTCTTTTGGCACTCAAGGCGAAAAAGGCTCGCCATCACTGTTCTAGGGTGTGGCTCAGTGGTGGGTTCTTCTCACCGTCCCTAACGGTGCACTGCACACCGGGCCAGACGTCCTGGTCGTGCTCGCATGCTGCACATGCATGCACATTCCACCACCTCTGCGACACTCAGCTGCTTCTTGGAGATCACACAGGCCCCACAAGCTGTGCGTGCATATGCAATTGGCCCGTTGGAACGTGGGTGAGCGGGCCAAATGAACCACCGTACAGGTATGGTGGCCGCTGCTCCCAGTTACTATCGGTATGGCTGTATCGAGACGTACTGGCCGGAACCCACCACTGGTGTGGCTTCCCTGAAACTCTTCTCCCCTTCTCCATCCAAGTTGGGACTATGCAATCTCTTAACCAGGACCTCTCTAGAAAAGCTTTGTGTTGTTAAAGCTCTTCCCCATTTGACCTCCAGATGCATGTTCTATCGCACAGTGTTTGTTGTGGAGACCTGGATAGGAAAGAAAAAGCATCAGCTTAACCACAGCAAATTAAAGTGGCTAAGATGGATCCAGGTTCTTTCCTTTTCGGTCCTGGTTTTGGATCAAAGACAAGACTACCCCAGACAGAACCAGTACGCAATTTGGGGCTCTCAACTCCTGTTTGAAGAGCAGATGACAGTTGTGGACGAGTAAGAGTATATGTGAGATTTGTATAGTTTTGTATTTTGCACCAATTCTGCCCTTTCCTGGCTCAGGAAGTGCTGGGCATAGTGATTCATGCTCTGGTTATCTCCTGAATGGTTTACTGCAATCTACTCTACATGGAGCTGCCTTGAAGAGCATCCAGAATAGAATAGAATAGAATAGAATAGAATAGAATAGAATAGAATAGAATAACATAGTTGGAAGGGATCTTGGAGGTCTTCTAGTCCAACCCCCTGCCCAGGCAGGACACCCTACACCACTTCAGACAAATAGTTATCCAACATCTTCTTAAAAACTTCCATTGTTGGAGCATTCACAGCTTCTGGAAGCAAGTTGTTCCACTGATTAATTGTTCTAACTGTCAGGAAATTTCACCTCAGTTCTAAGTTGCTTCTCTCCTTGGTTAGTTTCCACCCATTGCTTCTTGTCCTGCCCTCAGGTGCTTTGGAGAATAGCTTGACTCCCTATAGTTACTTCCAGATGCAATGCAGAATGCGAGCCTTTACTTGTACTGTAAATCAGGGGTGTCAAACTCATGGTGTCATGGTGGTATCACATGACATGTCAGGACTTTTTTCTCTTTGCCAAATCAGGCCTGGGCGTGGCTAACATATGATGCATCTGGCCCATGGGCCGGGAGTTTGACAGCCCTGCTGTCAATATTTACTTGGCATGGGTTTTAAGCTATTTGAAGGAGTGCCTAACATTATTCTTTCTCCATTTCTCTGCTCTGGGTCCCTTCTATCAGGGTTTGTCACTAGTGGGACCCTGGTTCATCCCTTTTCTGCAACTGCACCTGCCTTCTAGAACACAGGCCCACCTGAGGTTAGGTTGGCTCCAACCCTGTTCGCCTATTGGAAAGCCCTGAAGACCTAGCTGGTTTCCTGCCTACAAAGATTGGGATGCTAATTAGGCCCTTCTTGGTGATGGTTGGTATCTGGCAGCTCTTTTTTGGTTTTGATGTGTCACTTTTGATATGCATTTTTATTATTATTTTTTTTAAAAAAAAAAACCTCATTAGCCACCCAGTCACATTAGTAAGATAGGCAGTCATTTAAATAGATTTAAATAAATATAATCAAAAGAACACATTAGCCTTTGAAATATTGTTGAGGATGATATTTTCCTGGTGGGTCACAGATAAGTATGTAGAAAAGAAGGACAGATTGAAATATTTGGATAAGTGATTGTAATATATAATGAAAACATATATTTGAACGATGGATTACTAAGGTATTAGGAACTTTGAAATGTAATTAGACATCCATATTAATAAACACCTGTCACAACTGTATAACAGATGTTCCAAGAAGATATCAAATGCAAATTTATATGATATTTCGCAGTGTTGTTAATTGCATTATGTATTGGGCAATTTATTTTTATTTTGTTCTATTTTAAAGGTTTTATGAAAAATGGAAGTATTTTGGGAAAGGTAGAAAGCTCTCTTTTAAGAGGAGAAAAATAATTATTTATTTCTGAAAGTTTAACTATTGCACATTCAAACATCTTTTACAGTATTTGTGGCTTGAACATGGCTTGCAAATGACTTCAAATTGAACGTCTTCCTTCTTAGGTCTCCTTGTTCACAAGGTCTTCAACCCCGGAAGCTCCTGAGCAGGGGCATGCATAGTCAGTTCCAAAGTGGCAATTCCTCCATCCCTTTTTATGAGTTCCCTTTCCTTTTGAAATTAAAACTCTTTTAAACAACGAAATCAACTGGAAATCCTAAGCCCCTTTTTCTAGTTACTGTCGGCAACCAAAAAGAAAATGATAAGCATCAAAGCATTGAAACCATTGCTTTTATGATGGAAGTGACCTTTTTTTTCTTTCTCAACAAAATGGCTGACACTCAAAGGGGTAGGTTCTACTTATTCTCATGCAACTTCTGTCTTTGAAGTCATGTGGAAGAGTTGGCTAAAAGTACATTTTCAAATGCATTCAGTGCCCCTTGACAATATGGTTCTGTTTGGAAACTGTAGGTTTTTTTCCCCAGCCATGGTTTAGAAGTGGTTTGGTGTTACCTTCAACTTTTTAGTGTGGTTGACAGTGGTTGACAGTCTTTAGATTTTGGGTCTCTCACCCATTGATCGTTTCAACATGCTTTCTCAAATTATGCCAATATCACTTAGGTTGTTGTAAGCTAGTTGGATGGAATTCTTACCCCTGCATCATTCAGAGAATTATGGGTGATGAAGTGTTGCATGACAGAAGGAGCCCCTCCTCCATCTTCCAATTATAAGACCATCTTCTAATTATAATTATAATTATGTGGATAATTATATTATTCATTTACTGTATTTCTCGCTCCATAAGATGCACTCCCCCTCAAAAAAAAGTGGGTGGGAAGGTCTGTGCATCTTATGGAGCGAATATTGCATCTTAGACCGTGAAGTGTATTATCTCAGGGATTTGATTTGATTTTTTTGATTTTATTAATATTTGTAGGCCGCCCTTTTCCCTGAGGGGACTCAGGGCGGCTCACATAAAATCGGGGAAGGGGAATACAGACATTAAGATAGAAACATATAATAAAATAGTAAACAACATACATTCATCATTCGGGAGGGGTAACTATCTTTATCCCCAGGCCTGACGGGCGAGCCAGTTCTTAAGGGCTGTGCGGAAGGCCTGGACGGTGGAGAGGGTGCGAATCTCCACGGGGAGCTTGTTCCAAAGGGTCGGGGCTACTACCGAGAAGGCCCTCCTCCTTGTGGTTGCCAGCCGACACTGGCTGGCCGATGGGATACGGAGGAGGCCTAATCTATGTGATCTTATTGGTCGCAGGGATGTAATTGGCAGAAGGCGGTCTCTCAAGTATCCAGATCCACTACCATGTAGGGCTTTATGGGTGACTAATAGCACCTTGAAGCGCATCCGGAGATCGACAGGTAGCCAGCGCAGCTCGCGGAGGATAGGTGTTATGCGGGTGAACCGGGGTGCACCCACAATCACTCGCGCGGCCGCGTTCTGTACTAGCTGAAGTCGCCGGATGCTCTTCAAGGGCAGCCCCATGTAGAGCACATTGCAGTATTCCAGCCTAGAGGTCACAAGGGCCCGGTGACTGTTGTGGGAGCCTCCCGATTCAGGTAGGGTCGCAACTGGCGCACCAGGCGAACCTGGGCGAATGCCCCCCTGGTCACAGCCATTAAGGATCCCCAATTGTAGACTGATACTGGTCCTTTGGTGAATAGCAGCCGGGCTGCCATGGCGGTTTTTTTTTTTTTTTACAGTGCTGAACCCCGCCTCTTCTGTCTTTGTCATTGCCCATCTCTTCTGTCTCTTCCGCAGTGCAGGTGTCAACAGGCAGAGCTGGCACATGATAGGACACCTATCTGTGGTCCTCTCAGGCTCCACCTCCTGCTCTCACTACATTACTGCTCCATATTCGGAGCTCCTCTTGTAAACCTAGGCACCTCTTATGGTCAGGTGCAAAGGTTGTATTCAGCAGGTTCTGACAAGTTCTGGAGAACCGATAGCGGAAATTTTGAGTAGTTCGGAGAACCAGTAAATGCCACCTCTGACTGGCCCTGCTCCCACCTATTCTTTGCCTCCTGAGTCCCAGCTGATTGGGAGGGAATGGGGATTTTGCAGTAACCTTCCCTTGGAGCGGGGAGGAAATGGAGATTTTGCAGTATTTTTCCCCTGCCATGCCCACCAAGCCATGCCCACAGAACTGGTAGTAAACAAATTTGAATCCAACCACTGGTCAGGTGTATCTTATAGTGCGAAAAATATGCTACTTATATGCTGCTTTTATATCATCCTCTCAGAAGGTAATTGTAATCAAGCAACCCAGTAGTAATCATTGGGTTAATCTGATTTGCCTTCAAGTTGTTTTGAGAGAGCAAAGAGTAATAACACTACATTTGAGTTCCAGGAATCAGAATCCTATTAACTTTCTGGAGATAAGGCTACTTTTTGTATTATTTTAAATAACAACTGACCATCTCTGATTCTGTCTATTAAATTCTTTAATAAATGTATTGACTTGTAAATTGAAATTGATTTAAACATTTTGCCCAGTGCTGTTTTCCTTTAAACATTCTCTGGGTGCTGTAAAAGAACTTAGAGCTGACCTTGAGAAAGATATGAGCAAGTAAAGTGGCTTTCAAGATTGATATTGGTTTTTTGAAGTAGGCCAGTTCAAGAAACAGAGACAGCAGAGATACTCAGAACATACTTTATTGTAATTAGGTTACAGATTACAGAATTTCTTTTTTTAAAAACTGTCCAAGCTCCTCTCCGATTCGTCTATGAATTTCTATGCAATTTGGATTCTCAAACCAATAGATATTTCTCTCTGGCTTACAGGGAAGATAAAACGTCCACCAGGATCCTTAAAAATTAATGAAGAGGTCTTTCACAAAATAATTTTATTAAGAATTATATTAAAAGATAAAACTAACAAAGAAACCTAATAGATATACATTGTTGTTGTTAGTTGCAAAGTCATGTCCGACCCATGGATAATGTTCCTCCAGGCCTTCCTGTCCTCTACCATCCCCTGAAGTCCATTTAAGCTCACGCCTACTGCTTCCGTGACTCCATCCAGCCACCTCATTCTCTGTCGTCCCCTTCTTCTTTTGCCCACAATCTTTCCCAGCATTAGGCTCTTCTCCAGCGAGTTCTTCCTTCTCATTAGGTGGCCAAAGTATTTGCGTTTCATCTTCAGGATGTGGCCTTCTAAAGAACAGTCAGGGTTGATCTAGGTTTGATCACCTTGCAGTCCAAGGGACTCGCAGGAGTCTTCGCCAGGACCATAGTTCAAAGGCCTCAATTCTTTGGTGCTCAGTCTTTCTTATGTCCAATTTTCACAGCCAACCATTGCAACTGGGAAAACCACAGGCTTAACTAGACGTACTTTTGTTGGCAGGGTGATGTCTCTGCTTTTTAGTATGCTGTCTAGATTTGCTGTAGCTTTCCTCTCCAGGAGCAAGCGTCTTTTAATTTCTTGGATGCAGTCCCCATCTGCAGTGATCTTGGAGCCCAGGAAAATAAAATCTGTCACTACCTCCATTTCCCCCCGATATATTAGCCAGGAATGGAGAGGGCTGGATGCCATGATCTTAGTTTTCTTAATGTTGAGTTTTAAACCAACTTTTGCTTTCTCCTTCTTCACCCACTTCAAGAAATTCTTTAGTTCTTCACTTTCTGTCATTAGAGTGGTATCATCTGCATATCTGAGGTTGTTGATATTTCTCCCGGCAATCTTAATTCCAACTTGTGATTCATCTAGCCCAGCCTTTCTCATGATGTACATAGACAGATATAAAAGAAAAAATGTGGGGGGGGAGTAGGAAAAAATAAGATAAGGTGGATAATAAGAAAAAGAAATTTCCCCTTTCATATAAACATATAAACATTAACAATGTATCCCTGTCTCTTAAAATGAAACCAGATACATCTTGATTCCATCGTGGCACGACATAACCGTGAACATCAAAAGCGCGCCGACAAAACCGTGGCGCTAAAACCGCGATGTCAAAAGCGCGCCGACAACAGCACGCCGACAGAAGCGCGATTTAAGTTAAGGTAAGGTTTAGGGTTAGGTTTAGGGTTAGGTTTAGGGTTAGGTTTAGGTTTAGGGTTAGGTTTAGGGTTAGGTTTAGGTTTAGGTTTAGGGTTAGGTATAGGGTTAGGTTTAGGGTTATTTTTAGGGTTATGTTACAGCGCGCTTCTGTTGGTGCGCTTCAGCGCTCATTCGTCTCCGCGATTTTGACGGCGCAGTTTTGTCACCGCGCTTTAGTCACACGCGCTTTTCTCGTACGCGCATTTGTGGTGGAACCGATTCCATACCTAATCCCATTTTCTATAAACTTATCTTCAGCTTTCCTCAGTAATCAACAAAGATCCAGTAAAAATTAATGAAAATTCCTACCAACATAAGTATATTATCCCCTTTTCTATTTAGTCTAAAACCCCTAATCCCTCTTAACAATTAAACATTACCAAAATATATAAAGTTGAAAGCTATTAAACATGACCAGAAATAACTTCTTATTTAAATATACAAAAACCATAATGTAAATATTACAAACTTATGCATTATACCACTGAACATTTACAAAAGAGAAGCTATTCAACCCAGATAGCCATTAAATATTACCAAAAATAGTGTCCCATTATTTCATCACAAACCAACCAACTTTAAGTCTCAGAGATAAAATTCTAACTCCTATTTTCTTCTAGTCTCTTTTCTTCTTCTCTTGAAGTTATAATCTTTATCCAAGTTCACTCTAAAAATCTCTTGTATTTCAATTTAAAAAAATACTCCCCCCTTGCTCTTTGAGTACATTACTTCTATGTTTTTTTATTTTTAAATAATTGTCCAATTCCACTTGTAAATCCAGTATTTCCATCTCTTTCTTGTAAGTTGTAATTTTTAAGTCCATCTTATAGTCCATTTCAATTGTCTTCTAAGAA
Source organism: Thamnophis sirtalis (assembly GCF_051295495.1). Classification (NCBI taxonomy): domain Eukaryota; kingdom Metazoa; phylum Chordata; class Lepidosauria; order Squamata; family Natricidae; genus Thamnophis; species Thamnophis sirtalis. The sequence goes on from NW_028261395.1 coordinate 27,198,554, forward strand.
GTTTGTTCATCTTCAGTAACAACTTTTAGTTCCAGTGAAAAGTTAAATTGCTAAAACACTTCTTATACCAATACTTTAAAAGTTTTCTTTAAAGTAGCTATGGTGTGCTTTAGTAGTCGCCCTTCAAAGTCTTGTTTTGCATTGAAATATAAACAAAACAGATTTTTCCCACTCTAGAGGATCTTTCTAATTAGTTTCAAAATATTTCTTTAAATCAGATTCATGAACGATTTAAACCCTTGAAAAACAATTCTAAAGCCATCCCTTTGTTGTATATTGCAAAAAGTTACAAAAAGAAAACAAAAATCTTATAAAACTGAAAAGGTGCAGTTTTCTTTTTTATTAAACAGGTTAAAAGAAAACTCCCCCCAGCTTCTTGTAGGCTTGGGGTTAAAGAGGCAGGACACAAATGTAAGAATGACCTTGGGAAATGTAATGTGCCAAGATGTAGGGGAAAAAATGGTGTGGAGACTCTAGAAAGAGTCCAGAGAAGAGCAAGAAAGATGATTAGGGAACTGGAGGCTAAAACATATGAAAAACGGTTGCAGGAACTGGGTATGTCTAGTTTAATGAAAAGAAGGACTAGGGGAGACATGATAGCAGTGTTCCAATATCTCAGGAGCTGCCACAAAGAAGAGGGAGTCAAGCTATTCTCCAAAGCACCTGGGGGTAGAACAAGAAGCAATGGGTGGAAGCTGATCAAGGAGAGAAGCAACTTGGAACTGAGGAGAAATTTCCTGATAGTTAGAACAATTAATCAGTGGAACAACTTGTCTCCAGAAATTGTGAATGCTCCAACACTGAAATTTTTTAGAAGATGTTGGATAACTATTTGTCTGAAGTGGTATAGAGTTTTCTGCCTAAGCAGAGGGTTGGATTAGAAGACCTCCAAGGTCCATTCCAACTCTGTTATTCTGTGAATGTGGGGAAGAGATGCTGCTTAGAAAACAATCAAGAGAGGCAGTTTCTTAACACTCAGAGAAAGAAACTTAGGAAGGACCTGCCTTAATAGAGAAAACAGTTACAACGGACCATGAGACGTTTTTGTCTTTAGACTTACAAGATTCCATTAATATACCCTTATAATAAAGTACAGTTAGTTCATCTTGTTATGTTTTCTTTCTAGTTTACCTGGGAGGGCTCATGCTGTACAAAAAAATTATGATTAAAAAGATAAGGTTTGGTCAAATCTTGAATCCACAAAAGACTGTATTTACAGCTCAGAGCACAATAGGACCTGCAAATCGCAGCTGATTACAAGAGACTGCAAGAACATTGATTTCTGCCATGTATTCGCAGAAATCAAATGTTGAGGAGAACAAAGCTGGTCTCATTTACTGCAGTGGCACCGTTCTGCAGATCTTCAGAAGGAGTTCAAGTCACCTGGCCAGGAGCTTCAGAATGTGTTCCCTATGCGTGGCTGTAGGTATTTAGAGTATGCCTCCTCCACTCCAGCTGTTGGCGCATTATGCAGCCATGAGTTACAGATATGCTAAGATGCTATCATTTAACTGGCAAAATATCTATGGAGATTCTCAGTCATTCAGGTCACGGTTATCCCAAAGGTGGCTTTTTCAAGAGGCAGCTGGACTTTCTGGTTTTTCTTCAAAGACTTTTTGCTTCTTGTCCAAGAAGCTTTAGAGCTGAAGAAACTTCTTGGAAGAGAAGTGAAACATCTTCAAAGATGTTTGCCAGACCAATTCTTGAATACAGTCATCTGCCTGGAATCCACACTGTATATCAGATATTAATACAATATAGCCAGTCCAGAGGTATTTCATGAGAAGAGTCCTCTGCTCCTCTGCTCGCAACAGAATCTCTTATGCCACCAGGCACAACCTGGGACTACACTGCCTACGATCTGACCCAAACACAGTACACAGAATTATCTACTACAACATCCTACCTGCCAATGACTACTTCAGCTTCAATTGCAATAATACACAGGCAAACAATAGATACAAACTCAAGGTAAACTGCTCCAAACTCGATTGCAGAAAATACAACTTCAGCAACAGAGTGTTCAATGCCTGGAATGCTGTACCTAACTCCATTGTTATATCCTCAAACCCCCACAGCTTCAACCTTAAACTGCCTTCCGTGGACCTCAACCCACTCCTAAGAGGTCTGTAAAGGGGTTGTGCATAAGCGCACCAGCGTGCCTACCGTCCCTGTCCTACTGTCCCCATTTACTTGTACTCATTTCCTTTGTTCCTGTCCATGTTTATACTTATACCTGTTATCTTGTACATGTTTGACAAGCCAAATAAATAAAAAAATAAAATAAAAACCAGAAATCCTGGTTGCCTCTGAAAAAGCACCTCTGGGTTAACTGGCAAAACTTGCAACAGGTATTAAATGCCTGTTGAGAGAAGAGAACTTTGCAGCTGGAAAGTTTTCCTCATGCAGCCAATTTTTTTCCCTGATGACTTTGCAGATGAACCTAATAGATACAAAGCAGAGGTGGGTTGTTACGGGTTCGCACTAGTTCGGGCAAACCAGTACTGGTATTTCGGCCATGGTCACAGAACTGGCAGTGACCCAGGCTGGCCACACCCCCGAACTAGTTCCCTGATTGCCGCTGCCGGTGTATTTGTTAGTAATTTTTCATGTTCTGTGCATGCGCAGACAATTTACAGTCAGCTGTGCCCGCGTGGTCAGCGAACCTGCAGCAATGCCGGCAGCAACCCACCCCTGATACAAAAGCATGGAAGGGGCTAACAATCCACATATTTCCTTTTTGTGTGAATAAGGAACAAAGTGATTTTTGTTGTTCCAGGAGCCCTCAGTAGCTGATGCTGTTGGCCAGGTGGAAGTGAATGTTGATTGACTTTTGGTGTTCCCCGATTCATCTCAGCATTTCAAGGCTAGGAGAAGGGAAGCTGGTCAGTTTCATACTGCCTTCTGAGCATTTGGCAGAGGGAAATGATGCAGTACAGAAATGCTCATGGAAATTAGCCAGTGACTGGCAGCTTCCATACTTTCTGGTTATTGCAGTGAAAAACATTAATTGCTTGATTAGTTGTGAAACATAAGTTTAACAGATGGATCAGTGAGATAATGACACACATACATATATACATACCCACGCACACACTCACATTCACAGAATTTATTAATATAGGGCTTTTGTGATACCTTATGCTAGAATTGACAACAAGCAGCATTCCAGTTGCTAACTACATCCCAGCATCCTTGAAAGTATGGCAAAAAATCGAGGGATACTTAGTGTTGTAGTGTTCTATAACACTATCCCTTGATTTTTTTTGCCAAACTTTCAAAATCTAATGCCACAAATTTTGCAATGCCACAAATTGTGTTGCAAAATTTGCAATGCCATAAATTTTGTAAGTTAAGGGAGCTAATGTCTTCCAGGACCACAATTTCCATAATTTTAAACACACAATCATAATGATCAGAGTTTATGTACCTTGCACTCCAAAACAGGGTTTAGCTCCTATGAATGCTTGCTTTCAACCTCTGATGGATGCTAATTTCTAACTAATTGATAATTTAGAAATATTTCAGTTTATTTAAACTTTCATGGACAGGTGATGTAAAAGAAAGAATTGTAAAGAATAGACAGTCAGTGTCTTGGCAATCACATCCGTCATTCTGTTCTCTCATGATCTCTTAAATGAACAAAGGCCTTCTAGAGTAGGTAATTTAAAAGCAGCCTCTAAAAACACTGCTCTGTGGACTATAAATAAAAGTAGTTCCCCAAAGAACTGGACAGAAAGAGAGTTGGAATATATATGTAATCTACCATGATCATAAATGTGGGTCTCTGGATAATTGGCTCATGAGAGAATGATATGTGACTTCTGGAAGCCCTTCTGAATAGAGAGCATTTGGTGCTTTTAAATGAGGGGCAAATTGGAGTTTGGAGTTTGGAGTTTATTCAATTTGTAGGCCGCCCTATTCCCCGAAGGGACTCAGGGTGGCTGAACAAAAGCCAAGGGAGGGGAAATTACAAAAAGTAAGACAAAAACAGTCAGACAATACGAACAATTTAAAAGCACAACAGACACAGCAAATTCGAGTAGGGGGGGGGGACTCAACCCCAGGCTTGCTGGGACAGCCAGGTCTTCACGGCCGTCCGGAAGGCCCGAAGGATGGAGAGGGTCCGAATCTCCATGGGGAGCTCGTTCCAAAGGGCCGGAGCAGCCACAGAGAAGACCCTCCTCCGAGTAGTCGCCAGCCGACATTGGCCGGCAGATGGACATATTCACAGGCATATATCCAGATTTAGGTAAGGAAACACTCAGAGCAGATAGATTCAGAGTATCAGCACACAAATGAAGGGTTATGTTTACTTTTTTTCATGAGATTAAAATTGTTAATGCTTAGAAAATGGCTAACCAAAAGTAGGGGATGAGATTGTTACAGCAACTACAAAAACCACTATATGTAGTTCTGTTCCTTGAGATGCAGCTGCAAAAGGCTGTAGAAGGATGTAGAGGAGTGAAATGATAACAGCGTTCCAATATTTAACGGGCTGCTACAATGAAGAGGGGGATCAACCTATTTTCCAAGCTACCTGAATGTCAGGGTTCCAAATAGCATCCAAAGGTCAATCAGAGTCCGAGGCAAAGTATTGCTCAACGTTCCAATTTATTAAGAGAGCCAAATTGGCACATCTGGGAAAACCCGAATCTGAAAGATTCCCAGTTTCCCCCCCACCTAGTTGAAAGTTCAAGATCTTGCCCCCACACTCACAAGTCCATCACATGGTCCAATCTCCCTCTGCCGTGCTGGCAGTTCTACCCATCCAGCTCCGGTCAGGTGCAGAGGTGCAGGGACAAAGGATGACCTTGGCTTTCTATAAAGTGGTCAATGCCTGGAATGCTCTAACCGACTCCATTGTTACAATCTCAAACCCTCACAGCTTCAATCACAAACTGCCTACCGTGGACCTCACCCCATTCTTAAGAGGTCTGTAAAGGGGGTGTGCATAAGCGCACCAGCGTGCCTACTGTGTCTGTCTTACTGTCCCCATTTATCTGTATTTACTTCCTTTGTTCATGTTTATGTTCATACCTATACTTATTATCTTGTACATAGCAATAGCAATAGCAGTTAGACTTATATACCGCTTCATAGGGCTTTCTAAGCGGTTTACAGAGTCAGCATATTGCCCCCAACAACAATCCGGGTCCTCATTTTACCCACCTCGGAAGGATGGAAGGCTGAGTCAACCCTGAGCCGGTGAGATTTGAACAGCTGAACTGCAGAACTGCAGTCAGCTGAAGTAGCCTGCAGTGCTTCATTTAACCACTGCGCCATCTCTTTGACAAACAAACAAACAAACAAACAAACATGATTGTTATGTGAATCTGTCTTCCCCATTGTTGGAAGGTCACAAAAGGTGATCACATGACCCCGAGACATTGGAACATCATAAATGGGGACCAGGGGGATGCTTATTGGAGATTTGTATCTGAAACTGGTGGGCAGGGCATGCTGTTGTAAGCATATTTGCAGGAAAAATAGCTGTTACTTGGTGGTAATGTCTCTACATGCAACTTTCTTTTATTTTCATGATTTCTGAAGTGTTTGATGTCCATATGTGATACCAATAGAAGAGAATATTTGTAGCTCAGGTGCTCTCTGAGCTTAGTGGTTTTCTTGCAGACGTTTCATTACCAAACTAGGAAAAATCATCAATCCTGGAAGGGAATGGATTTCTAGCTTCTAGCACTAATGATATTACCTAGATTAGGACCTTGTAATTGGGGGAATATGTGGATAGATACCCTGTTTCCCTGAAAATAAGACCTCCCTGGATAATAAGCTCAATCGGGCTTTTGAGCACATGTGCTAAAATAAGCCCTCCCCCAAAAATAAGCCCTACCCCAAAATATTGCAACACAGCAGCAGCCATGAGGTGACCACGCTTGCCGCCTCCTGCACCTCAAAAATAATAAGACCTCCCCACAAATAAGGCCAAGTGCTTATTTTGGGTTTCAAAAGAAAATAAGACCATGTACTTAGATTTAAAATTTTGGTTTGCGCTTTAGGATTCAGTCAGACAAGATTACTGCTTTAAACTATGCAACATTTTAGATTTTGGTTAAGAACTTTTAAAAAAAAATCACTTGTACACTTCAATTGCAAGGCAATTAATTGCAAGGCAGATATTTTTATTTCCATCAATTTAGCTATTTATATTGAAATCATGCATATACCTGAAGTCTAGTCAAGTGGCAGGTAAATAATTTGTCATGCTTTATTCTGTCTTTGGAAAGACAAAGAAAATGTGAGAGAATGTGTTGTTGTTTTTTAACAATCAATCAGACATTAAGAGAGCAAAAGAGAAGTTTAGGAAAATAATATTGTTTAACAATAACAATGTTCTCATTTCCTGTCTTATTTTCACTGCAAATTTATCAACTGCCTTTGATGTTTACGTCAGATCTATGTTATATCGCCTTTCTGTGTAAATCAAAGATGCTTTTATTTTTTAGATGTTAATTGTAATGGTGTTTTTTTTCGAATGGTGAATTACGGTGTAGCATGAATGTTTCTATAGGACATAGTCATCTTTCTTTCTGGGCTGTTTCAAATAAGAAAAAATAAATAGGCCCCAATTTATAGCAAGTTGTAGGCATAGTGGCCTCTGTTGTCTTAGTGAACCAAGCAATAGAGTATGGGCAACAAAACAGTAACCAGAAGGTGAAAAATATAGGAAAATAAGTACTACAGCAGTGCAACATAGCTCAAATTGACCAAGCAGAAAAGGCAACAGAGATAATTGCATTATCCCAAATACAGCACACAGAGAGGTTAATTTGAAGGGCCTTCCAGAACTGGGCTCACTTTGAGAGATAATCTGATGGACTGCAAGTAGCTGAAAAAAATAATAGGGATTGTTACCATACAAGCTTGGAAAAAATTTCAATTCTCAGCAATCCTCTGAAAGAGAGCAAAGATGGTAAGTGGGGCACTAGTGAGAAGGAAAGAAAGGTAGCTTGCCCTCAGATTCAACTTGGAGTATGTGTCTCATGTAGAGGCAGGAACAGCAAAAGATGGTTGACAGATCTATTGGGGCAATTCATAACTGAGCAGGGCAAGGTGGAAAAAGAATCAAGTTAGAATAGAACAGAACAGAACAAAATAGAATAGAATACTGTGTTTCCCTGAAAATAAGATAGGGTCTTATTTTCTTTTGACCCCCGAAATAAGCGCTAGGCCATATTTTTGGGGAGGTCCTATTATTATTGAGGTCCAGGGGTGGCGAGCGTGGTCACCTCGTGGCTGCTGCTGTGTTGCAATATTTTGAGGAGGGCTTATTTTCGGTGGAGGGCGTATTTTAGCGCATGCGCTCAAAAGCCCAATTGGGCTTATTATCTGGGGAGTTCTTATTTTCAGGGAAACAGGGTAGAATAGAATAGAATTCTTCATTAGCCAAATGTGATTGGACACACAAGGAATTTGTCTTTGGTGCAGATGCTCTCAGTTTACATAAAGGAAAAGATACATTCATCACAAATCATAAGGTACAACACTTAATGATAGTCATGGGGTACAAATAAGCAATCAAATCATACTAGGAAACAATATAAATCGTAAGGATACAAGCAAAAAAAGTTACAGTCATAAGTGGGAAGAGATGGGTGATAGGAACGAGAAGATTAATAGTAATAGTAATGCAGACATAGTAAATAGTTTGACAGTGTTGAGGGAAATATTTGTTTAGCAGAGTGATGGTGTTCGGGGGAAAACTGTTCTGGTGTCTAGTTGTTCTGGTGTGCAGTACGCTATAGTGTCGTTTTGAGGGTAGGAGTTGAAACAATCTATGTCCAGGATGTGAGGGGTCTGTAAATATTTTCCCGGTCCTTTTTTTGACTTCGTGCAGTGTACAGGTCCTCATTGGAAGGCAGATTAGTAATAATTGTTTTGTCTGCAGTTCTAATTATCCTCTGAAATCTGTGTCTGTCTTGTTGGGTTGCAGAACCAAACCAGTTCCCCCTGTTCTTAATAGAATGTACAGACTCAACACCTCCATGACAGTTTTAGAAACCCCCATAGAAGATGAATCTTCAGAAGCCCTAGCTGATGGAGTCTTCCCAGAGGGAGAAGATTTAAGGCTCAAGAAAGGAAGATACATACTGAATAAACAAACTGACAAGGCTGTGAAGAGTGAAACCTAGCTTCAGTCAAAATAAAAGTATGGTTAGGAAAAACTGAAGATGAAATGAAATAGAGACAAGATATGAAACTGCCGAAATGTCTTTGGAGTATGACTTGGAGGACAAAATAAATTCTGGCAAATTCTGAGTGTAGAGTTAACAGCTAGCTGGAGCTCAGAGCAAGGTTCCTTACAAATGTTTTCACCTCACTCATCCAGTCCCCATTTTTTTCAGCTGATCAGGCAAATCATGTGCCACTATCAAAAAGAGTCCTGGGGTAGTTTCTCACAAGAACACAAATACTAGATCTTGTTTGCCTGCTGCCTTACAGTGTCAGTTCACAAGCAAGGTGATAAATGTCCTATCCAAAATGGATAAAGATTTTTGTAATCCAGCCTCAGGCCCGACAGCTGTGGTGCAATAATAAAATTAAAGTTTGCCTGCATACTATTTCATTTCATGTAATATTTCTAAGGATGATTAATGTGGAGAGGAGAGAGATCCCTGGCTTGCCTCTGTCTAATGAAATGGTAACTGCCCTGGCCCACTGGTTTCAGTTCAGCTGAAGAGGCATTAAGGTTTCTTTTAATCATCCCACCAGCAGGATTTTTCTTAATTGTTCAACAAAATGAGCTATGAAATCCTAAATGGAAATGGTCAACCTTCCTAAGGCCTTTAATTCTTGTTTTACAAGCTAAGAAGTAGGTATAATGATACTCTTTTCATTAATATATTCCTTTCTACTAGCTTGTCACAGCAGTTTCATGCTGATCACTTATGTAAGCTTGAGGGGGAAAAATCAGAGCTCTCTTAGCTGTTAATAGAAACTTTAAATTATGTGTTTCTACTTACCCTAACTAAAATGTTCTTTCTTTGAAGGCTTAAACAGCCTCCCTTGACAATAAAAGGTAATGGTTATGTAAATAAATTAACTAAAATTGCCAGTCCATCTCTGAAAAACATTTCCTCTATATACACTCAATGTTAGTGCTGTTTACTGTTGATTAAGTTATATAACATTTCAAAAGCATGTATATTTGTGTTCAAATACTATTTCAATTTTGAAATAATATTCAAATTATTTCTAGTTTTACATAAGTGCTGGAAAAGAACATTTTTCTAGCTCTTCCTCCTTTTCACGCCCTTGTTTTCCTTCCTCTTATCTTTGATGTACACTTCTATTCCATGGGAGAGGATAACTAATGGTGAGGTTAAACTAAGCTTTAATTGTCATCCTTAATGAATGCTGAAGTAATTGTCCTGATTTTTTGTCATAAAATATTTTTACTGCTTAGCCGCATAAAAGCAATGAGATCAATGAATTTCAACTTCTATCTTATGTTCTGTCTATATTGAGCCCTGCAGGTAATTTACTAGCTTCTAAAAGGATTACAAGTCAAATAAGCCATTTTCTTCTATCTCTTGCTATGTCTCTGGTAATAAGTATGAATCCTAAAATGGAACAATTTGAGCCTTAAGAGTACTTTTGAATCAAATGGAAGAAGCCTCTCCTTCAGTGGTGGGTTCCTACCGGTTAGGCCCGGTTCAGCCGAACCAGTAGTAGTTTGGCAGCCTGGGTCCGTGGAACTGGCAGTGACCCAGGCCTGCCACCCCCACCCCCACCCCCGAACTGGTTCTCCAGACAGCAGTGCCATCTTGCTTTTTGCTTCTGCGCATGCGCAGAGCAATTTTTATTGCACTGCGCATGCTTCGTGCCTCAAGCCCACGTGTGTACCCACAAGCAAACCAGCCGTAGTGATTGCCGGAACCCACTCCTGCTCCCCTTTATAATGAGAAGAACAAAGAGTGGGTGCTAGGTCATGCAAGCTTGGAGTAGGTATCTAATTTCCCCATTTAATCTAATGAAAGAGAATTTAAAATAGATAATTTACTAAGCTGAAAAATTCTAGCAACGCTGATCTCACCTATGAATTCTGTTCTGGCCTTTGAAGGTTGTCAGTGGCAAAATATTTTCATCCTGCTATTTTGACTAGCCATGGAGTCTATAAAGATAAAGGTTCCCCTTGCACATAAGTCCTAGTGGTTCCTGACTCTAGAGGAGAGTGCTTCTCTCCGTTTCAAAGCCAAAGAGTCAGCGCTGTCCGAAGATGTCTCCATGGTCATGCGGCCGGCATAATGCCGAAGGCGCATGGAACACTGTTACCTTCCCGCCAGAGGTGGTCCTATTTTTCTACTTGCATTTTTACATGCTTTCAAACTGCTAGGTTGGCAAAAGCTGGGACAAGTAACGGGAGCTCACTCCGTTACATGGCACTAGGGATTTGAACTGCCAAACTGCTGGCCTTTCTGATCAACAAGCTCAGCATCTTAGCCACTGAGCCACTGTGTCCCTATGAAATCTATACTATACAGTATATATTCCTCCAGTTCAACAGATAGCACCAGGTTTTTATTCTTTTTTACTCTCTCTCTCTCTCTTGCTGTGGATATAATGCTATCTACCATTTACCTGTGTATGTAACCTCAGACAAAACACAAATCTAAGTCAACATTGAATGAATTTAGGAGATTAGACAAGTTTTAGTTTCAATGAACTTGCAGCCAAGGTAACTGAAACTGATTCCAAGGGTCAACATTGGGATCAGAGCTATGAAAAATAGTTTTTACTGCCCTTTCTATTTTCAATGCGTTGGACCTTTTTTTTTTTGTCCATTCCCCTAGCTGTCCATAAGTGGAAAACGCTAGCAAGAAGCGTAATAAATCTAGCTTTCATCCAGGGTGTACTTTTATTATGGACCTTTTTTTTTTACTTTAAGAACTCAGAAAAGAACTCTGGATTTCCAGACAGAAAATATGAAGATATTTGTACTTCAGAGTTTTAAGATTTGGTGTTGCTGGTTCCTTGGTTATCTAACTTCTTCCAATTCTTCCCGTATCCAATCTTTGTACATCCTATTTTTGCCTTGCAATAGCATCCAACTTTGGTTTTGCTCTTTCCTTCACCCATCACCCTTTTAATATCATTTTTGGTATTATCTATAGTATTATCTTTAGGTCACACTGTGTCATAAGTACAAACTCCATAGATGCAGAAATGGCTAGATCATTTTTCCTACTGGCTTCAGAAGTCTTTCCTTCATTGAAAGCCAAAAGACAGCTACTATTATCTCTACAGGTCTAAAATTACATTGTATGTTATTTGCTACAAGCTGAATAGAAAATAATTACTATTTTAGTATCTTAAGTATTGTTGATAGTCCAGTGACTGTTACGGCCATTTCTATGAAATCCAATAGCCTCTATCGTTTATAAAGGTTATTATGAAACCTGCAACACCTTTTCCATTTTCTAGCATCCCCAAATAACTTTGAAACCCAGTCACAATTGCTTCCATTGTTCTTAACATCTGCAAATAAAATTTTTCCAATTTGTTCCTCTCTAAATGCTGAAACTCTGGAACTGACAGATAGAATCTTCAATAAAGCATTGCTTATATATTGATTTCGGCTTTCAGCTTAGCATACTAAAAAGCAGAGACATCGCCCTGCCAACGAAAGGGCATATAGTCAAGGCTATGGGTTTCTCAGTTGCAATGTATGGCTGTGAAAGTTGGACCATAAGAAAGGCTAAGAGCCAAAGAATTGAGGCCCTTGAACTCTGGTGCTGGAGAAGACTCCTGAGAATCCCTTGGACTGCAAGGCAATCAAACTGGTCAGTCCTAGAGAAGATCAACTTTGACTGTTCTTTAGAAGGCCAGATCCCGAAGAGGAAACTCAAATACTTTGGGCACCTAATGAGAAGGAAGGACTCACTGGAGAAGAGCCTAATGCTGGGAAATATTGAGGGCAAAAGAAGAAAGGGACAACAGAGAAAGAGATGGCTGGATGGAGTCACTGAAGCAGTAGGCTTGAGCTTAAATGGACTCTAGAGGATGGTAGAGGACAGGAAGGCCTGGAGGAATGTTGTCCGTATGGTCGCGATGGGTCGGACACGATTTTGCCACTAACAACAACATATATTGATTTGTTTCTAGCTAACAGTATGCTTATACCTCAGAGCAAGTGGTAATAGCAGAGTACTAACCAATAGTTTTATCTTCAATATTGTCTGCTTCATTAGTCCTCTTTAGTCATTTCAAATTTAGGAAAACTCTACCTGCAAGAAAGGGGAACAAAAATTTATGTTAACAACTATTCCCTCTGCCATCATTCTCCTTCATAAATAGCAGATAACTCTGTACAGTGAAGTGTTTCTCTCTCCATGAAGATGTTCTTCAAATTTGGAACTGTTCAGGATTCTAAATTGTGCAATGAGTCCGTACAGCAGGGGTGACCAACTCAGCAACTTTAAGACTTAGACTTCATCTCCCACAATTGGGAGATGGCTGGAAAATTTTGGGAGTAGAAATCTACAAGTCTTAAGTTGCCAAGGTTGGACACCCTTGCTATACAGGCTAGTGGCAATGACTTTCTAGCCTGGGGTTAGCAGTGGTGCACCTCAGCTCATCAGCATGGCACCAAGTAAGGGCACTGGTCTTTTTAAAAAGCTCAATTCCTGCTGTCTGCATGAACACATCTGCCTAGTTTTGTTGGCAAGCACAAAGAAGTGATTTCCCATTGTCATCCTTTTTCAAGATGTTTTTCATCAAGTAGATCTGCCATCCAAAGATGGTATTCAGCCGGTTTAGACTGGTTCGCCCAAAGTGGTAGTGGAAATTGCAGGTGGGCCTGCCCACCCGCCCCGGCTCTATGCCATCCTATTTAGGCATGTTTTCGAGGCCAGGCACATGTGCGGAAGGCCGAGTGAGTGGGTGCGTGCGGGGCGAACCAGTGATAACAAAATATGAAACCCACCACTGCTGTCACCTCACTCTTTCCTTCAAAAGAGAGAAACTAGTAGCAGACATTGTTAAGGTTATATATGGACAAATAATTCTTGCAGGTTTTCATAGTTATTTTACAACACAAGCATTTTTTACTTACTTGCATATTACCTGCTTGCTTGCTTTCATATTTTTGACTAAGAAATTTCAACTGGTGAAGTATATTGGCAATCAAAATGAAAAATAATTCTTTTCCCCAAAAACATTTAAACTTCTATTTCATCGTGCTTTTATATTATAATTTCTTTTTCTCTTTCCTTTCTCTTAATTAGATTCAAAGGAAAACGATTACCATTATTTTCAGTTGTTTTATGCCATCATGCTTTCTCCAAAATCTTTTCTTATATTTTGTGTGATATCTTTTTCTCGGAATAAGATTTTTAATTTAGAAGTTGCTTTCACGATATGACAGCTTAAATGACATTTAAAAAGAAACAGGCGATAGAATGAAAATCTATATATAATACGTTCCCACCATACTCCCAGTCAATATGCTATTTAGCAGGAAATGCACTCTCCTTCTTTTGTTTAAGTTATTCAAAATCAGTACAATGCCCCTAAGGCAGTAGGAAGAAAAGTTTTGGACAGATATATATCACTGTAATAAATTCAAAGGTATCCGCTAGTTCTTAACAGAAATTATTTATTTACTTGTGAAAGTGGTCAATCTTGTTGCGACTTAAGAACTCTGCATGCAGACATTGATTCCTACACATATACTCACCATTATCACCGGGCTGGAGAAAAGAAGCTTTATCTTTCTTCCTGCCAGGAATGCTGTTCAGGATGGATAATTTGCAGTCAAATGCTCTTGCCAAAATAGCTGATCAAGCAAATCTTCCAAATGGTGTAGGGGAGGTGGGGACAATCTGTGCAGATCTCAGTACCCAGCAAGATGGACTGTTGTGATGTGCGATCGGTGATGTTTAAAAGAAGAAATATATAAATAAATAAAAGCAAGATGAGGCTAGAATGAAACAGACATTAAAATTGTAATGAAAAGCTGAAGAGTAATCGTTCAAAGTCACAAGTGACAAAGCTGGAAATAGATTTTTTTTTTCTCTCTTGACATTTGGCAAAAAGAGAAGAAGATATTATGTCTGACATGGAGTTTCTGCTGCATGTGCTTTCCCTCGACTCTTATTTTCCATCTTCTGCCACTGGAGCTGTTAGAGGAACTCCAAATGGCCTGAAGGACAGAAGGCTCCCGGGGCTGCCCTTCTCCACTCAAACTGATCTTTTCATTGTTTCCTCCATCAGTGTAATTCTTCATTCTTTTTTATTCAGAAAATTAGTCTTGAGTGAGTGGAGAAACTAAACACTGAAGTATCTCAAGGAAAGGGGTGTCCAATTTTGGCAGCTTTAAGACCCAGAATTCCCCTGGACAATTTACTGCAGTTTTCTTCTCAAAAATTTTCAGATGTGGTTTGCCATTTCCTCTTTTTTCCTAGGGACCCCGGCCCAAGGTCACCCAAAGGGTTTCATGCCTAAATCAGAATTAGAATTCATGCTCTCCTGGTTTCCAGCCAGTTGCTTTAACCACTATACCAAACTGGCTCATTTTAAGTGGATAGAATGGAATGGAATAGCATAGAGGATGTGAATAGGAATAGAAAGAATAGAATAGAATAGAATAGAATAGAATAGAATAGAATAGAATAGGAGGATGGGAAGAATAGAATAGAATAGAATAGAATAGAGGATAAGAAGAATAGAATAGAAGATGGGAATAAGAATAGAATAGAATAGAGGATGTGAATAGGAATAGAAGGATAGAGTAGAATAGAATAGAATAGAATAGAATAGAATAGAATAGAATAACAGAGTTGGAAGGGAACTTTGAGGTCTTCTAGTCTAACCCGTTGCTTAGGCAGGAAACCCTACACCACTTCAGACAAATGATTATCCAACATTTTCTTAAAAACTTTCAATGTTGGAGCATTCACAACTTCTGGAGGCAAGTGGTTCCACTGATTAATTGTTCTAACTGTCAGGAAATTTCCCCTTAGCTCTAAGTTGCTTCTCTCCTTCATTAGTTTCCACCCATTGCTTTTTGTTCTACCCCCAGGTGCTTTGGAGAATAGCTTGACTCCCTCTTCTTTGTGACAGCCCCTGAGATATTGAAACACTGTTATCATGTCACTCCTTCTTTTCATCAAACTAGACATACCAAGTTTCTGCAACTGTTCTTCATATGTTTAGCCTCCAGTCCCCTAATCATCTTTGTTGCTCTTCTCTGCACTTTTTCTAGAGTCTCCACATCTTTTTTACATTGTGGAGACAAAACTGGATGCAGTATTCCAAGTGTGGCCTTACCGTTATAAAGTGGCATTAACACTTCACATGATCTTGATTCTAACCCTCTGTTTATGCAGCCTAGAACTCTGTTGGCTTTTTGGCAGCTTCTGCAGACTGCTTGCTCATATTTAAATGATTGTCCACTAGGATTCCAAGATTCCTCTCACAGTTGCTGCTATTGATCAAGGTACCATGTATACTGTACCTGTGCATTTTGTTTTTCTTACCTAAATGTAGAACCTTACTTTTTCACCATTGAATTTCATTTTGTTAGATAGCACCCATTGTTCAAGTCTGTCAAGATTCTTCTGTATCTTAAGCCTATCTTCTGGAGTGTTGTCCATTCTTGCCAGCTTGGTTACCTTTACTGAATTGAAATCTCAGCACCAAGCCATTCCTTTCAAAGGCTGAACCTTACTTTAGATAGAACGCTAAATTCCTCCAAAGCTATGTTTTTCAGTAAGAATCCACTTCCAGAAAGCCAAGTACTTTATACCCATATCCAACATTTGAAGGAAACTAATATTCTTTCTCTTTTGTGATTTCCCAGTTAAAAACTTGGGTGAGTGGGTGGCAAAGCATAATTTTCTTCTTCTGTTATCCTTTGATGAAGCTGCTTCCACAAGCATCTGAGAAGCAATGTGGAACTACCAAAGCAACTGTGTGGGTGCTAATTGCTTTCAGAAATGCAGAAGATGTGATGTCAAACATTTTTTTTGAAAGACCTTTTCTTTCCTGACTCATGATATATTACGTATGAAATAGGATTGTGGCATTTCTGATGGGTCATATTACAAGACTGTACCGGAATCTCATGTGTTGGAGAAATAGGGCTTACACGGAAGAGGTCTCAGGCTTGCAAATCAGAGTTGGTATTCAGCAGGTTCTGACCAGTTCTGGAGAACCGGTAACGGAAATTTTGAGTAGTTTGGAGAACTGGCAAATATCACTTCTGACTCCCCCCCCCCATTCTATTCTCTGCTTCCGGAGTCCCAGTTGATTGGGAGGGAATGGGCATTTTGCAGTACCCTTCCCCTGGAGTGGGGAGGGAATGGAGATTTTACAGTATTCTTCCCTGGAGGGGAGGGAATGGGGATTTTAAAGTATCCTTCCCCTGGAGGGGAATGGGGATTTTGCAGTTTCCTTCCCCTGGAGCGGAGAAGGAATGGAGATTTTACAGTATCCTTCCCCAGGAGCAAGGAGGGAATGAACATTTATAGTATCCTTCCCCTGGAGTGGGGAGGGAATGGAGATTTTACAGTATCCTTCCCCTGGAGTGGGGAGGGAATGGGGATTTTGCAGTTTCCTTCCCCTGCAGCAGGGAGGGAATGAAGATTTTATAGAATCCTTCCCCTGCCATGCCAACCAAGCCATGCCCACAGAACCGGTAGTAAAAAAAAATTGAATCATAGCACTGTTGCAAAAAGATTATTGCCCATCTATCTGACTTGTAGATATCAACTACCCCAAAAATATTTAACTATGGAAGAACTCTAGTTTAAAAATAGAGCAAAAAATGTTCTATTGAAAACGGGGTGGAATCTGGAATTAATTTAAAATCAATTACTTTGCAATGATTGCTGTAAGGTTTTTTTCCCCCTAGACTTCAGAATATTGCCAACCTAATTCTCCACAGTGACAATACAATCAACTCAAGCACGTCTCAAACTTCAGTATGAACCAACAGCTTTGGTTTCTTCTAAGAAACTAGAGGTGCTTTCATTCTGATGGAATTAACATCTAAAATTAAATCCACATCATATTTGTATCAAAAACTGTGCAAAACATTTGGATATACAAAACATTTATGTTAAAGATAGTCGCAGAGGCTTGCGGAAGCGTTTGCAGCTACAACGCATGTGCACACTATGCGTGTGTGCATGTGCACCATGCTCGTGTATGTGGGTGATGCCGGTTGGAACAGAATCCGGAACCCACCACTGATTATTCCCCATTGTAAGGACTGAATTTGAGACATGTAAATTATCTAATTTAAAAGCAGGCTTGTTTGAGAATGAAATGATCTAACCAAACTTATTTTACAGGATTATTTTCAGCAAAGTAATTGCAAAAATTAGCTGCTGGAAATTCAAGCTCTAATGTTTGCTTTTAAATATAGCAGAGAAAGAAAAATTTAATTCTTTCCTCTGAAGGAATGATAAGGTAAAGGTTCCCCCTACACATGGGTGCTACTCGCTTCTGGCTCTAGGGGGCGGTGCTCATCTCCGTTTTTAAGCCGAAGAGCCAGCACTGTCCGAAGATGTCTCCGTGGTCATGTGGCCGGCATGGCTAAACACCGAAGGTGCACGGAACACTGTTATTTTCCCACCAAAGTTGTTTCCTATTTTTCTACTTGAATTTTTATGTGCTTTCGAAGTGCTAGGTTGGCAGAAGCTGGGACAAGTAATGGGCGCTCACTCCACTATGCAGCACTAAGGATTCAAACTGCCAACCTTCTGATCGACAAGCTCAGCGTCTTAGCCAGTGAGCCACTGCGTCTAGAGAAGTCTGGTGAAGTCTAGTTTAGTCTAGTGAAAATAAGGACTAGGTGTGACATGATGGCAATATTCCAATATTTGCTGCCACAAAGAAGAGGGGGGGGGGAGTTCAACCTATTCTCCAAAGCACCTGAGGGCAGGGCAAGAAGCAATAGGTGGAAGCTTATCCAGGCGAGATCCAGAGCTAAGGAGAAATTTCCTAACAGTGAGAATTGTATTATTGTATTTATTGTATTTATTTGTCTTGTATGCCGCCCACTCCCGAAGGACTCCGGGCGGCTCACAATAGACAAGGGAAGGGGAAAACTGGACAAAGACAACACTTTAAAACAAAAACCGCAACATTCACAATTTCTGTGGGGCTGGATGTTTCACAAGCCCCCCGGCCTGCTGGAGCAGCCAGGACTTGGTGGCTTTGCGGAAGGCCGGGAGGGTAGTAAGGGTCCGGATCTCGACGGGGAGATCATTCCAGAGGGCTGGAGCTGCAACAGAGAAGGCTCTCCCCCGGGGGGTCGCCAGCCGACATTGGCTGGCGGATGGAATCCGGAGGAGACCTAACCTGTGAGATCTAATCGGTCTATGGGAGAACAATTAACCAGTGGAACAACGTGCCTCTTAAAAGTTGTGGGTGCTTCATCACAGGAGGTTTTTAAGAAGAGACTGGACAGTCACTTGTAAGGATCCCCTAACTGAGAATGGGGATGGACTAGAAGACCTACCAGATCTCTTCCAATTTGGTTATTTTTCTCACCGCAAGAATGGCTAAAACCAAACCTTAATTCAATGTGCTTTGGGAACCAGGCATTTACTAACAAATATTTTGGGGGGAAAAAAGCATGTGAGGGGACAACCCCTGACATTTTTTTTCCAATTTAGAATTAATCAGTTCTGGACATAAGCAAGGATCAATGGTAACCCTAGCACAGAGGATGGAGACAAATGATCCTAATAGGCAAATCAGAGTAGCTTTTAGAAACCACTGTTCTTTCTTCTTTTCCCTTGGCCGTAAAGGAATTTCCCAGTATTTAAGACTCTGTGCCTTCAGTATAATTTTAAGATATATTTACATAGCTTTCTATTTTCAAAGTAAAAGTAGAAAAAAATAAAGAAATATGAAAAAACAAAAGAAAAAATGAAAAATATCAAAAAGAGAAACAAAAATTAATGTTTGAAGAAGTGACTTCTTATCTTCTTTGCAGCAGTGCAAAGACAGAAATTATCATTTCCTCCCTCCCAAATTAGAAATGTCGTGTTTCCCCCAAAATAAGACAGGTCCCCTTATTTTGGGGAAAATAAGGTCTTACCTTCTTTTGACCCCCGATATAAGCACTTGGCCTTATTTTCAGGGAGGTCTTATTATTTTTGAGGTGCAGGAGGCAGTGAACGTAATCACCTCATGGCTGCTGTTGTGTTGCGCATCACTGGACCTGCTGCTGTTTTTCCGGCAGCCATTAGCATGGCAGAAGGGGTGCAGTGGCTAGGGTTGGGGGAGCAACTGTTAGGTAAGGGCGTGTGGGGTGCATGGAGCATGTTCCCTCCTCCCTTTCCCCCCCCTCCAGCCTCACCTCCTCACCTCGTGTTGTTTGCACAGCAAGCAACCAGAGGAAATGGCGGGGACAAGCTTTCATGCGTTTAAATATTTTCAGGGAGGGCTTATTATCTAGGGAGAGCTTATTTTTTGGGGAAATGGGGCATTTAGTTCCCTTCTACTGATAAACATTTGTAACTAATAAACCCTGAAATCATCAGTTCATGTTTATCCATTTCCAGCAGAAACTCCATAAGGGTTTCCACTCTGTTTTAAAAGTATTTGTTGTTTCCTCCTTCATCAAATCAATCAGTTTAGCCATTTCTCCAAGGACCCCCCCCCCCTAATGATTGTAAGCTGCCCTGAGTCCCCTCAGGGAAAAGGGTGGCCTATAAATCCTAATAAAATACTCAAAATACTCAAAAAAAGACTGCCATCTTCAAATCCATTCCTCCATGATAGGTATTTCTGTATTCTCCCATCTCCCTGCCTTGCTTGCAGTTGCCCTATATAAAGCCAATAATCCAGCAGCCTTTTCTAGTTATCTGTCCATAGGTCCTAACCTATTTCCCACATTGCATGCTTGATGCATACAACAAAAGTCCAGTTGCATCTGATTAATATTTAAAATTATCTGCTTCACCATACAGTATATCTCTATTTCACATTTCCAACAGTTTTGAAAGTCTTTTTAGATAATTTCTGTAGTGCCATACATCAATGGTACATCATTTTATAAAACATCCATTTTAAATTGTAAGACAGCGTGATTTTAACATTTGCACAATAATCCTCAGTGCAGATATTGAGCAGGACTTGTAAAAAAAACTCTCAAAAAAAATCATCTTATTTGGTATGTCGGGTATCTGTTTGGAAGCCCATTCTCTCTTGCAAGCTACTAAGCCAACATCCTTTGACATCCCAAGAAGATTTAATGTTTTGCCTTCTTTTC
Source organism: Thamnophis sirtalis (assembly GCF_051295495.1). Classification (NCBI taxonomy): domain Eukaryota; kingdom Metazoa; phylum Chordata; class Lepidosauria; order Squamata; family Natricidae; genus Thamnophis; species Thamnophis sirtalis. Next base: position 27,218,805 of record NW_028261395.1, read on the forward strand.
AAAATCAATATTTGAAATTCCCATTCAAGAATGTATTTGGCTTTGCTCCTTAAAGAAAATAGAAATATTCACATGTTCTTTCAATGTCCTTTTCAAAAGTAAGGTGTGTTTAAATGGTGAGGTGTGTGGAATTTATGACGCCTCTTTTGCTCTTAAGAGTCATGCAAGATTGGATGAGGAGTTTGCTTGTCTCATTTCTAGCAGCTCAGCAAATTTTGTTGAAAGATTGCCATTTCTTTCAATTGGCATTGCTCCAAGAAGATTGTGTAGCTATCTTGATTATTTGTTTTCATTATATGTGTGTGTAGCAGAAGTGGTATTCAGCCAGTTTGCACCAGTTTGCCCGAACTAGTAGCTGAAATCGCAGGTGGGCCCGCCCCAGCTCTATGCCATCTTATTTAGGCACATTTTTGAATCCGGGCACATGCACGGAGGGCACATGAGCAAAGCTCATTTGCAGAAGCCCAGGCGCATACGTGGAGGGTGTGCTCACAGCCATGTACGCAAAGCGGGCGTGTGTACGCGTGGTGAACCAGTGGTAACAAAATGTGAAGCCCACCGCTGGTGTGAAGCTATAATAATTCTTTTCATTTCCTGTTCATCCAGACAACGTGCACAATTATTTGGTGGTGTTGCTAATTTACCTTTTAGAAGTTAATTTAACATATTTTTATAGTGGATTGTAGGTCACCTTGAGAATCAGAGCCATCACACATGCAATAGATAAAATGTGATCATCTGGTTGCAGACCCATCTCTTGTTTTCAAGTGCAATAGAGACATTCTTAGAGGAGGACTAAAAGAAATTGTATTCTCATATTTATTCTAAGACTATACCAGATGTTTAATATTCATTATATATCTTTTGTTTTAATTAAAGGGGCAGAGGACCACTGAAGAATACATCAGATGTGATTAATGCAGCTAAAATGATCTCAGAGTCAGGATCTAGGATGGATGTTCTTGCAAGACTCATTTCTAATCAGGTAAGATAACAGGGAGAGCATAACATGTGTTGTGTTACAACTGACCCCATGCTCCAAATACTATTGTATTTTTTACATTCTTTGTCAGGTGCCTATTTTCTTTGGCAAGCAGATTGCTAAGAGTTTACTACAGCTGTTGCAGAATGAATTATTAAACCAGAGCCCACATGCACCAGTTAATTATTTGCCACCATTCTAAAATTATCTTGGTAACTTGAATTTTAAACCCCATAATTGGCTTCATAATAAAACCTCTTGTTTCATGGGAATGCTATCTTATTTTTTCAAGCAAGAGGGTTTATTAAAGAATTTAAAAAAAAAATAAAAATGCTATATTTTTGTGTAGTATAGCAAGAATTAAATGCCCTTTTATAATCAGGCTTTGCTAAGCACAAATCCCTGCACATGCGTACACAGACCCTTGCATGCGCCCCAGCCCCCCATGAATGCACGCACTGCCCCCCTGAACACACCCCGCCCCCGCCCTCATGCATGCTTGGCAGAGACCCGATGACCAGTTGGCCGGCAGGAGGTGCTCACACATGCACGGCAGAGCTGAACTGGGGTGACGGCTCACGTGCCCACAGAGAGGGCATTGCGTGCCACCTGTGGCATGCGTGTCATAGGTTCACCATCACAGGTTTATAAAGTAGAAACAAGAGTTTTGCTGTCTATTTTACTTTTCTGCCTTGTGACTCCAAGATTGTTTTTGACCCTGAAATGTGAAAATGTGCATTACCAAAGCAACAATCAGATAAATGAATATTGAATCCAGGCCAAGAGAATGCCTTAGGAAAATGTCTCGGCTCCCCTTTTCCGAATTCACATGAAGATAAACAGCAGAGCAAGGAAGCTCATTCATACTTGCAAGATTAGGTTACTATAACCATTCTAACAAAAGTAGCTTTCGGTCTGCACAGTCTGTTTCTTAATCTAGTCTACCTGTTTGGGCGGACAAAACATAAAGAGTGTGATAAGGGATAAAAAGCAAAGCAGAAGAAAGGTTAGCAGTATTGATAGTTCGTATTGTATATGTTTTCTGACAAGTTGAAGCATTGTTCCTTCGGAGATTTAGCCTTTCTGTTAACTGAATTGTGTCTTTGATGCTTTTGGATTTCTTTGGTTGTTGTTGACTTTGGTTATCCATATACAGTACATTTTAGTGCATATTTTTGGACTTGAGTAAATCCCATCCCTGGAGTGGATAGGGTGATGTTGTTGTTGTTAGTTGTGAAGTTGTGTCCAGCCCATCGCGACCCCATGGACAACATTCCTCCAGGCCTTCCTGTCCTTATCGTCCTCTGGAGTCTATTTAAGCTCACTCTGACTGCTTCAGTGACTCCATCCAGCCACCTCATTCTCTGTCGTCCCCTTCTTTTTCTTTTGCCCTCAATCGTCCCCAGCATTAGGCTCTTCTCCAGTGAGTCCTTCCCTTCTCATTAGGTGGCCAAAGTATTTGAGCTTCCTCTTCAGGATCTGCCCTTCTAAAGAGCAGTCAGGGTTAATCTCCTCTGGGACTGACAGGTTTGATCGCCTTGCAGTCCAAGGGACTTGCAGGAGTCTTCTCCAGCACCATTGGGATATAGGTATTGTTAAATAACTAACTAAATAAATATCATTTTGAGATATTCTTACTAAAGACAAATTAACTCATGGGGTACATTTAATTCACTTGTCTGGACTTTAATGGTTTCTTGTGCTTTGTAAAGTGTGTGAGTAAAATAAGTTATAGATGCACATTGTAATAATGGCCTAGAGTCTCCTTCATGTATATCTTTGCAACCCTGATCCAGCTGCTCGTGTGGAACGTGGTAGCCTGGCAGAAAACTGAAAGCGCCAAATCAGCAGCCAAGAGTACAGAAACCTCTGCTGAAATAACTGCTTGGCATTGTTCCCGATTATCTCTCCCTGCTATATGCACACCTTCCATAACAACGAGCATGCCTGCCAGTGAACTGTGGGCTAGGTGCTTTATTATTCTGCAGTTTAAACACATATTTTTTCAAAGATTTTCTTTATGGTTGGCAAAACTGGGAGATAGCTGAATTAGCTTCTTGCCAAAGCTAATAATGTCATTTCAGTGGAACACAGTTCATCATTCACAGTACCTTTCAAAGCACAGCTCTGTTAGCCTGAGACCACCTTCCAGTCAACACCTCCATCATAAAACAAGTTTTTTAAAAAATACATTTTTTCCCCACTCTGGTGTAGCCTCTAATGTGAAAGTGTGCCTGAAATAAGCAATCAGTCTGTAATGAAGATTCAGTGTTGCATATCTTTGACCTTTTCCAGTTCATAAAGTAGAACAGTTTCAAGTGAATAACTTTTATTTGGGTTTCATGCCATCGGAATGTAAAATTGTGAAACCATTGAATTAGGCAATATGGATTGCTGCCTTGTGGGATACGTTGTGATTGAACATTAGCTCTATCCTATAAGACATTTCCTTTAACAGGATATATTTTTAAAATATACAGGGACAACATTACTGTTTAAAGAAATCTGACTTGACTTGGATTCATGGTAGTTGAATGTGTGGCTCTGTATTGACTTGTTGCATTGTTTAGAGTTCTCCATGCTTCATCATGAGGATTGCAGATATTTCATTAATGTCCCAAAGGTGCCTTTTTCAAGATTAATGTTTCATTAATCTTCAAGATGGCATCATCAAGAGCTGAGGTGGCGCAGTGGTTAGTACTGCAGCCACTTCAGTGCAGTACTGCAGCCACTTCAGCTGACTGTTAGCTGCAGTTCGGCGGTTCAAATCTCACCGGCTCAAGGTTGACTCAGCCTTCCATCCTTCCGAGGTGGGTAAAATGAGGACCCAGACTGTGGGGTCAATATGCTGACTCTGTAAACCACTTAGAGAGGGCTGAAAGCCCTATGAAGCGGTATATAAGTCTAACTGCTATTGCTATTGCTATCAATGCAGGAGTTTTGCAGATGTGTGGATTTTATATTCTTCTGTCTTTCCTGCTTTGAACATACTTGATAAGTGATTCTGTGAGCAGATATTGCTTTGCAATGTGACTGATACCTACAGTACAGGGGTGGGTTCCGGCAGAGACTACTGCCTGTTCGCTCAGGGACACGCTACGCGCACATGCACAGTACAACTAAAATTGCTCTGTGCAAATGCAGAAGCAAAAAACAAGATGGCAGTGCCTATGGCACCACTGGGAGAACTGGTTCAGGAGCGTGGCAGGCCTAGGTTGCTGCCAGTTCCAGCAACCCAGGCCATCAAGCTACTACCGGTTCAACCAAACCGGTCTGAACCTGTAGGAACCCACCACTGCTACAGTAGTGGCCAAAATTGTGGAAACCTTTTGGGAAAAGTGCACAGTATTTTTGAGGTTTGATAGGTAATAACACCAGGTTTTTTTTTGGAGTAGTACCATAAAATCATATATCAATGGAAAGATAATTTAATCAAGAATGTAATGCAATAACTTTTATGAAGGATTTGCTATTATAATAGCAGCTTTTTTTAGTGGAATTCTAGATTTTAGGCTAAATTCCTGCAGTCTGCGCTAAACAGTCCTTGCACTCAATGTATTGCACCATTTCATCTTGTATAGACCCAGATGGTTTTCTTCTGTCACATAGGCACAGTCTCTTAATTCTTCTATCATCACTTGCTGTTGTGCACCTTTTCCAGTGTGGTTTTGTAGTGACTGAGTCTCCTTCTATGTCTTCAAAAACTTAGAAATGCCACCTTTTGTTAAGTTTCCACCAATTTTTCTTCTAATTTCTTTATAACTGTAGTCTTCTTTACTTAATAATACTATTTTACATCACTTTCTGGTCCAGTCAACTCTTTGCACCATTACTTTAATTTTATTATGTTGTACTAGCTCACTAAATGAAAGAACACAAAAAACCCCAACCAATTTGATAGTGATCACATAACACACTGACAAATGCCCTCCTCTCAGGTTCAATACATGACATCAATAACTGAATCCTAATGTGATCTGATTGGTTCATTGCCAAAACAAGGTGACACCTGATTGGCTCTCTAAACACCCATTCTCATTGGCTAAAATCAGATGAAGGAAAGCTACCTGATATCAACCTAAGCAAGTTTTGCTTCCTTTTTCTGATTATTTGGCTATAACTTTTCATAGAATACAGAACAAACTTTGTTGCATTACATTCTTGATTAAATTATATTTCCATTGATATAAAATTTGGTGTTATTAACCATCAAACCTCAAAAATACACTTTTCCCAAAAGGTTTCCACAATTTTGTAGTTATTGGTAGATTATTTATTCAGCTGCTAAGATGGTGGTTCTATCTTTGTATCGGTTGCTTTCTCTGTGATGGCTAATACTGATGTCTGATGAATGGTATTCTTTTCCTGTGATTGTTGAATTGATTGATTGTTGCATGATGGGAAGAATGTGGTATATTGAACTGAACTGATAAATTCAAACCAGGCCTTTAGTTATGTCTTCTGATAGGTTCATCAAGAAAGTAAGCCTATGAATCTCTTGGTCAATGTTTGGTGTGAAGTCTCCTGCTAAAATTCTCTTGCATTTTTCAGTCTGGCTTCTAATATTCCCACTGTTTTCCAGTTGAAATAATTATTGAAATAATTCCACTATGAAGTTGTCATGTTCTTAGAGTAATAAGGGCTTACAGATGAAAAGGCAAGATACAGATGCATCAAACACTATATTTCATCCTACCTTATTCCATAAGTGTCTCAAAATAAGGCTTTTATTATGCAAATTTCCTGTCTCAAATCCAGAATTCTACTGGTGAGGTGAGAAAGTACCCATATGGTTTGTTTCACATTCACAATTCTCTTACATTTTCCTTATGGTTTTTCTCTTTTTCTTCTTGTGGAGGGAAACAAAATTGATCACATTAGATCCCATAAACTTTCTTCCCATAAACTTTCCGTGCATGATTGTACCTGGACTGTTATTTCTACTTTAAATATAATCCTCATCTCTTGGTGACAATAAGGTTGGAGTTACTTGATTTTTCCCCTACTTGGACTGTGCAAATCCAATTAAAAATCCATGGAAAGCCATACATGGAAAGAGTTTGCTTCCATGTATAACTGTCAATAGTAATTCGACAAGTACAGATTTTTCTGTTTGATGTCTTCGGCAGGGTGGGATTCAGACTGCGTCAGGGTTCCAAATAGCATCCAAAAGTAAATCAAAGTCGAAAGCAAAGTATTGCTCAAACTTCCAATTTATTAAAAGAGCCATGTTGGCACATTTGAGAAAACCCGAATCTGAAAGCTTCCCGGTTTTCCCCTCCTAGTTGAAAGTTCAAGATCTTGCCCACACACCCACAAGTCCATCACATGGTCCAATCTCCCACTGCCATGCTGGCAGTTCCACCCATCCAATTCCGCTCAAGTGCAGAAGTGCAGAGACAAAGGATGACCTTGGCTTTCTAGAAAGAATTTTGTTTTGGCTACATAGTATGTAACTCCTTACGATCTCCCCTCCCATTTTCCCACAATAGAAAATGCATAGTAGAATAATAGAAAAATCCAAAGACCCAAAAGAAAAGATGGGTGCAGGCCTGACCACCGGGTTAGACCAATTCGAGCCAAACAGTAGCTCCTACGATCAGCTGGGAGCAAACCGGTTTGCTCCGCCGATCAGGTGGGCCCACCTGCCTAACCCTGCACTTTACTTACCTCTCAGCTGATTTGCTTGGCAGAGCAGATTGCCGCACCTGAGTTGTGTTACTCTCCTGAAGTAACATGAAAGGTAAGTTTTAAAGCTGTCCTCCGTGTCTGCCCGTGCTCGAAACACACAATCACTGAACCAGTTGTTAAATCAACAGGATCTCACCACTGGTCTTCTGGTTGTATTTCTCTAGAAATACAGAATTGTAGAATTGTTTTTTTGCAGGGTTTTAATTTCTTCCAACTTCTACATGAATGAAGAAACCCCACCATAATTTTTGCAGAATTGTGCAGCCTCTCCCAAATCACTTAAAATACATTGGAAACCAGTGTTTATTCTACATTCGAATTATATTGCCAATTTCTTGTTCTAATTATATTCTTAGATGCTTTTTACCACCCCAGGAAGTAAGACATTTGGCAGCACAGCCACAGGCCTTGTTTTCATTGACAAAACACCAGGGCTGATTTCGGTTTCACTTCTTCCTCTCTGGGTTGTTGTTATTATAGCCAAAAAACATTAAAATCAAGAATAATTTCACTTAAACTCTTTGTCCTTTTCCTTAGGCTAATAAAGGCTCATGCTTACCTTGATTGAAAGGCAAGATACAAATGCTCCAGTAGTTAATAAAACTATACACAAACCTCCCTTCCTGCCTCATAGCTGTATTTTGTTGTGCAATTTCCCTGTCTGAAGCATGGAGTTCTACTGTCTGGGGGAATCCACACAGCTTGGTCTGATTTTTCATAATTCTTTTATATTTTCCTGCCTCTTTTCTAGTAGAGGGAAGCAAGGTTTATTGCAGGAGGGGCTATCTTCCTATAGCTCCTATGAGATTATTATTTTATTTTAAATATAATTCTCATCTCTTGTTCTTTTCATCATAGACCCGTGATGGTGAACCTATGGCACACATGCCATGGGTGACACGCGGAGCCATTTTTCAGGGCATGCAAAGCGTTGCCCTGTAAGCTAGCCAGCGCGCATGTGTGTGCTGGCCAGCTGATTTCAGCCTTTTGAGGCCATTTTTTGCCCTCCGGAGGCTTCAACCTCCACAGCGTGAAAAACTGGCCCCACGGACAAACCGGAAATTCAGGAACAGACTTCCAGTTTGCTCGTAGGGACTGTTTTAGCCCTCGGGAGCATTCAGGGGCCTTCAGGAGGCTTCCCTGAAGGCTTCGGAGGGCAAAAAACGACCCTACAAGCAAACCGGGAACGTTTGGGAACGGACCTCTGGGTTGCTCGTAGGGCTGGTTTTAGCCCTCCAGATCACGCCAGTGCACGCCAAAAAGGGTGCACGCTGGGGTCATGTGCAAAGCATTATGGGTGTAGCACACCCCTGCACGACTTCCCTACACTCACCCCGCTTTTGGCACGTGAGCCAAAAAAGGTTTGCCATCACTGTCATAGATCATGTGTGCCAGGTGAAAACTTTACGTCAGGGCTCATTTCTTGGCTTTAAGACCAGGAAGGTTGATTCCCTGTTCTTCTTTCTGTCACCTGGAAGTTCTGGAAAGTAGTTTGCACCAGAGGTGGGCTTCAAAAATTTCAGCAACTGCTTTTCTGCTCAGTCACTGGGTGGCCATCGCCATGGTGGGCGTGGCCTAGATGGCCTCCTTCACCAAAACGGGCTGTGTGGAGATTGGTCAGAGGGGCGGGGGGGGCAACGTGTGGTGGGCAGGGGCAGCCATGGGTGGGATGTGGATGTTCTCCGAACCAGCCGCAATGTTAGCTACAGGTTCTCCCAAACCAGGGTGAACCTATAGTAGCCCACCCCTGGTTTGCACTCCACATTTGTTGAAATCCTCATAGATGTTTCTCCTCCATAGTAACAGCTTGCAATGAATTGCAAATCCAATCAGTTATGGTGTGGCAAGCCATTCAATTCAGTAATTTAAATGGATCCCAAATGCAGAATTTCTGGCTACCTTATTTTCCCATGAAATGCTTTCTCACCTCTCCTCCCCCCCAATCCCCCAACTCAATTACATACTTAGGAAGAAAACTTTCACACATTAATGCCTGTTTGAAGAAACATCAAACCATATTGTTCACTAGAAATCTGTTGGGGGTGTGTGTGAGGCTGATCACACAATGTTATAAAAATCCATTTTATGCTTATGTTACAAAACTGTAGAAGTCAGAAACTTAAAAAGCAAATTCTAATTAGAACATTATTTTTATTAGGATTCTGTCTTATTGCATATCAGTAAATTACCATAAAAAAGATTTTAAATATGTTAAGGTGATTGAGACAAAAATTACAGTAATATAGTCATGATAAGTACAATCAGGGCAATTAAGATGGTTGTCTGGCTGTTTAGAATAATATAAATTTGGTTCCACTTTGTCTGCTATTTAGTGAGACCCCACTGAAATCAGTGCGGCAGTCAAATTCATCTAGATCAGGGGTCGTCAACCTTAAACACTGATGAAAGAGCCATTTGGACCCAGTTTCCCACAGAAAAGAAAACACTGGGAGCTACAAAACCCTTCCCATGCCTGACTATTTCTTGAGTGTCCACAAAACTAGCATATGTATTTGAATTAAAAGTTCTGGTTTCTTCTGAAACTTTTCTTTTCTTGGATTTATCCATGGTTGGTTTACTAAGGGTCGAAAAGCTCAATAAATTGCGTGGTGTCGGGTGTCGCACATTGGCAGTTGTGACACATATTTTGAGTGACAGGGAGCCGCAGTAGAGGGATGAAAGAGCCACATGCGGCTCCACAGCCACAAGTTGCTGATCCCTGATCTAGATTTCTATGGCTTTTTTGTATATTTCACACTCTATTGAACATGAATTTTAATGTTGCAAATTCTGAAATCAGTAGAACAAGGGAAGTAAATGTATTTCCTTCTAAAATTGCTAAGGAATTGAAGAAAGGTTTACTTAATACAATAGAAACTTGTAAGCTGCCCAGAGTCATTGAGAGTGAGTTGGACGGCCATAAAAAAATTTCTTAAATAAATAAATACAGTTAGAGGGATCTTCTATTGTTATTTGGTTTTATGTTTAACATTTTGAATTATGAATAAGTAGCAAATTTTCTCTTATTTATTGCAAAGTATTAAATGACAACATCATTTCTCACTTAGCTCCAACCAGACAACCTATGATCTATTGCAGGGGTCACCAACCTTTCAGACCTTAGGGACCACTAAATTCATAATTTTAAATCCCATGGACCACTAATATGATTTTTTAAATGATAAATAGTATGCAGTACAATATAAAAAATGAAATACTTTTTCTGTGAACCACCAAAATTTTCTCGTGATTGGTGACCGCTGCTCTATTGGGTCTTCTTTTATCTCTTTCCTTACCTAAAGAGATAAATAGGATGACCGCAGCCAGACGAAAAAGCAGTGGGACCAGATCTGACTTCCTGCTAGCTTCTCAGTGGCTTTGCTTGTGGGAAACTGGCGGGGAGTATTGGAAATCATGATCCTCTGATCATAGCTGACTGTAGCAGGGCTGAAGCCGTCACAAATTTGCAAATACAACTGGTGTGAGGATCCTTGAAATTTAAATTACACAGGATTAATGGGTCCTGGATTTTCTACACATTCTGTAAGCTAGCAGATTTGAGCTACCTTGATTCAAAAAATGTCCTGTGACATACCATTTCAGCTAATCGAAGGTTACAAATAGACAAGCATGTTTTAGTAGTTTATAGATTCCAATCACCACAAGTGTGCAATTACAATCCATTTAATGTTTTTAGTGCCTGATTATGTTGTTTATTGTAGAAGAGCACCGGCATCTCTCTTTGAATTCCTGCTATTTTCATTACTTCTATGTTGAATATTATGTCACTGATGATGGATCTCACCCCTTTCACAGAATAGGATGTTTGTAGTGATTTAGGATAGGCTATGAGAGCCATTTAAATGCAGTGGTTAAAGCTCCAGTCTGGAAACCAGGAAATTGTGAGTTCTAGTCCTGCTTTAGGCACAGACCCAGCTAAGTGATCTTGGCCAGTCACTCCATCTCAGCCCTAGGAAGCAGGCAATGGCAATGTCAACCCTGAAGCTAACATGACCGAAGCCATTTTGATGCTTCAGTGTTGCCACACTGGACCTGAAGGATTAGGAGAGGGGAATAGAGATAGCTGGGGTTTTGTAGCCAAAACAAAATACTTTCTCCTGGGAACCAAGGAGATTCCCACAGGTGGCCAAAGAGAGAGGAGGAGTGAAGTTACCAGGCAACCTGATGGCACCTTGAATGGATCATGTGACTGATTGTTTCGGAAAGGGGCAAAACTTTTATTTTTAATTAGGTGAAAACCGCAGGAAACTTCAGAGTCGGTTTTCACCAGAACTGTGCCAATATGATATATTCAATAACACTATTCTTTGAGGAATCTACCTGCCTCGGAGTTTTGTTTGCTATGGGTGTATTACTTGGAACCCTGACTTCTGAAAAATCTGACCCAAAAAACTTCCGGGACCAATCCAGGCAGTTAACAGGATTCAACACAGACTCAAAGCCACACAGAGACATATAAACACACACACACACACACACACACACACACACACACACACACAGGGGGGAGGGGGGATGGGCTATATGTAGGATTCTTTTCTGAAAAATCAAGGAAACAAAGATAAGTATCTTTACTTTCCCTGTTGGGGTGCAAATAAATTACTCGGGACACAGCATATTAATTCAATGGAGTGTATTACTAAAAAATATGTACAAAGTTTTAGTGATATAAACAAGTTTAATTCTGCATAATTAGTAGTGAAGAAAAATGAAGGAAGCAATTGCACAAATATGATTTTTCTCAAATCATGCTGCATGTCTCTTTATTCTCATCAGGGGTCTTTCAGAGGATCATAATATTTTGAGATTCCTTCTCTCTAGGAAAAGTGTACGTAAAGCTCTGAATTTTGGATCTCAGTGTGTTCCAAATTATTCTGCCACAACCTTTAGAAAATATGGCAGCTCATTACCTAATCCTGTAAAAAAGTTCAGATTGCTAATTCTGCTTCAATGATGCGCATTAAAAGGAAGGCAAATCTTGATCCAAAGGAAAAATAATATAAGCAAAATTATAATGATTTTAGAAGTGCAATCCAAATATGAAGTAATCTTTCCTATCTCTCAAATCAGGGGTGTCAAACTGGTGACCCGCAGGCCAGATGTGTCACGCGCTGGCCACGCTCACCTCTGGTTTAGCGAAGGGGGGGGGAAAGCCCCAAAACATCACATGATGACAATGTAATGCCACAACGTGTCTTAAATCCTTTACAGGCAGTGTTCCATTTACAACCATCCATTCAGCAACCAAAGTTACAACAGCACGGAAAAAAGTAATATGACTGTTGCAGCATTCCCACGCTGATGTGTTTAAAATTGGGTGCTTGGCCACCTGTATGTAGTTACAACAGTTGCAGTATCCCAGGGTCATGTGATCCCCATTTAGCCTCTTCCCAGTCGGTTCCCGACAATAGAGGAGAAGCCAGATTTCCTTAACAACTGCATGATTCACTTAACAAGTGCAGTGATTCCCTTAACAACTGTGACAAAAATGACCATAAAACAGGGAAAACTCACAACCAATGTTCCCTCTAAGCTACGCAGCTGCGTGGCTGCGCATGTAACAAGAAAACTCCACGCAGCAGTTTCCAACTGCCGCACAGTGTTTTTTAATGTCTTACAATATGACTTAAAATATTCCCCCTCCCACCCTCCTCTCTCTGCACCGAACTCTCTCCTCCAGCGGGTGAAGTCAAGGAAGACTCTTCCCAGAGACTGATGATGCTGAAGAAGGGAGAATTCCCATTGGTCCTCTGGGGCTTTGTCGGTTCCTGGGAAAACGCGATTTGCTGGTTGTAGCCTGCATTTCTCTGCACATCCCGTGTTTCTCAGGCATTGCGTCGTCTGAAGCCCCATTCTGGCCTTTCTGTGATCCCTTTGCTTTGCGGAGAGAGGGAAGCAGCGTGGAGTTGGACTGCCTGAGCCAAAGGGGTCCACGGGATCTTGAGACTTGATTTTTGAGCAGTACCAATCCATTCCACTCTTTCCTTTCCCTTTCTGTCCTTCTATCTCCCTTTCCTTTTCTTTTTCCTTTCCTTTCTCTTTTCCTTTCCTTTCTCTTTTCCTTTCCTTTTCCCTTCTTTTTTCTTTTCCCTTCCCTTCCCTTTCCCTCCCTTTTTCATCCTTTCCTTTCTTCTTTCCCATTTCCTTTCCTTTCTCCTTTCCTTTCTCTTTTCCTTTCCTTTCTCTTTTCCTTTCCTTATTTCCTTTTCCCTTCTTTTTTCTTTTTCCTTCCCTTCCCTTTCCCTTGCTTCTTCATCCTTTCCTTTCTTCTTTCCCATTTCCTTTTTCCTTTCCTTCCTTTCTCTTTTCCTTTCCTTTCTCTTTTCCTTTCCTTTCCTTATTTCCTTTTCCCTTCTTTTTTCTTTTACCTTCCCTTTCCCTCCCTTCTTCATCCTTTTCTTTTCTTCTTTCCCATTTCCTTTCCTTTCCTTCCCTCCCCCTCCCTTCCCTTCCTTCCTTCCTGGGGGTCTGAGGGAGAGGGAGGGGACCCTTTTCCTCATTGCCCCCCTCTCCAACATCTGCTCTGATGGCAATTATGGCTAAAAAAAATTCAGGTGCTCAGGCATGAAAATGTGGTGCTCAAACACTATACTTTTCTGCATACACTGGAAAAAAATTAGAGGGAACATTGCTCAAAACCCACCTTACTTCCAATGGAAATTCTGATTCTAATTGTGATCGTAAGTTGAGGACTTCCTGTACTGACAGTGTTAAATTTGCCTTTCCCTCCCCCCAATTTCCAATGAAAATTGCATCCAAAGAACTTGTCCTTGAGCCCTTTGAGCTGATTCCAAACCAGCTGCAGATCCGACCAATCAAGAGACTAGTTTAAGGGAAAGGAAATCAAAGCTGTTGTTTCCTCTCACAACTGCAGAGCTCTAGTGGAATCTCTGATTTCTCCTCTCCACCAGCTCTTGAGCTGTAAAACTGCCAATATTCTCACATTTGGGAAACTCACAGAGAATTTTTTTTTACCTTCAACAAGAAATGAGGAGAAGGCACCTCTCATATTCTCCTGGAATGACTTGTTTTGTTGTTGTTGTTGTTTAGTCCTGAAGTCGTGTCCGACCCATCGCGACCCCATGGACAAAGTACCTCCAGGCCTTCCTGTCCTCTACCATCCTCTGGAGTCCATTCAAGCTCACACTGACTGCTTCAGTGACTCAATCCAGCCACCTCATTCTCTGTCGTCCCCTTCTTTTTCTTTTGCCCTCAATCATTCCCAGCATTAGGCTCTTCTCCAGCGAGTCTTTCATTCTCATTAGGTGGCCAATGTATTTGGGTTTCATCTTCAGGATCTGGCCTTCTAAAGAGCAGTCAGGGTTGATATTCTCTAGGACTGACCAGTTGGATCCCCTTGCAGTCCAAGGGACTCGCAGGAGTCTTCTCCAGCACCATAGTTATGACTTGCTTATTTCTTTAATTTTACACCCACTCACTGATCAGTTGGAGGAAGTACTGAGGTCCTCAAGGTAGCAATAGCAATAGCAATAGCAGACTTATATACCGCTTCATAGGGCTTTCAGCCCTCTCTAAGCGGTTTACAGAGTCAGCATATTGCCTCCAACCACAATCCGGGTCCTCATTTTACCCACCTCGGAAGGATGGAAGCCTTAGCCAACCCTGAGCCGGTGAGATTAGAACCGCTGAACTGCAGATAACAGTCAACTGAAGTAGCCTGCAGTGCTGCATTTAACCACTGCGCCACCTCGGTGATCTCTCCCTTTTTTTTCTGTAGGACTTTAGCAGAAGACAACGGAGGGTCAGTTTCAAACTGTCTTGGAGAGATTGAGTCGTAGAAGCAGCTGTATGTGAAAATACTATCAGTTGTCTTTTTCATATTCAGATCACAGAAACTCACTCATTGAAATAGGAGAGCACACTCTAAAGATACTATTCATAACATTTTGCAGAATGACAAGTATGGGTGATTGTTCAGTTCCATAATATTTTATTCCTGAAGGGGACTTTTGTATTTGCTGTTCCAGACATAAAAAAACAACAACAAGTTAAAACAACACCATCACCACCACATAGGTATTAGATGCATAAAAGAACATGGAGTTCATTATTATGTACCTCTTGCAAAAACAGCCTAATGCTATCAAATAAGTAAACTGGCAGCAGTACAATTGTAAATTTATGATGCTCACTAGCATCTGAGTTGGAGCAAACAACGCTTTGTTACATAAATCTTGATAAGGAGCATAAGAGATCTGGGATGCCTGGAGGAAAGATGGAAAGGCGTAAATAGGATTCTGAGATGGCCAAAACCCAGAGGACATCACAATTAGTTGCTCACCCTCGAGGAATATTTCATTGTCATTTCACTTCCCTGACCTTTCCCTCCAAGCACCTCCTAGAAACCATTTCTGACTGGCATAAGAGCTTCTTCTGAAATCAGTTTAAATAGTATGGATATCTGTTTAAAAATTAAAAAAAAAAAAGAATGAATAGAATTCTTTATTGGCCAAGTGTGATTGGACACACAAGGAATTTGTCTTTGGTGCATATGCTCTCATACATAAAAAGGAAAGGGAAAAATACATTCATCATGAATCATAAAATACAACACTTAGTGATAGTCATAGGTTACTAAATAAGCAATCAAATCATACTAGGAAACAAATAAAACAATATAAACCATAGAAATACAAGCAACAAGGTTATAGTCTTAAGTGGGAGGAGATAGGTAATAGGAAGGATGAGAAGAAGAATAGTAATACAGTCTTAGTAAATAGTTTGACAGTGTTGTGGGAATTAGTTGTTCAGCAGAGTGATGGCATTGGGGTGGGGTGGGGGCTGTCCTTGTATCTAGTTGTTCTGGTGTACAGTGCCCTATAGCATCATTTTGAGGGCAGAAGTTGAAACAATTTATGTCCAGGATGTGAGGGGTCTGTAGATATTTTCTCAGCCTTCTTTTTGACCCATGCAGTGTATAGGTCCTCAGTGGAAGGCAGATTGGTAGCAATTGTTTTTTCTGCAGTTCTAATTATCCGTTGAAGTCTTTGTCTGTCTTGTTTGGTTGCAGAGCCAAACAGTTATGGAGATTCAAATGACAGACTCTATAATTCCTCTGTAGAACTGAATCAGCAGATCCTTGGGCAGTTTGAGCTTTCTGAGCTGGAACAAAAAAAACATTCTTTGTTGTTGTTTTTTGATGATATATTTGATGTTAGGTGTCCATTTTAAGTCTTGAGATATTGTAGAACCTAGAAATTTGAAGATCTCTACTGTTGATACTGTGTTGTCTAGTATTGTTACAGGCGGTAGTACAGGAGTGTTTCTCCTAAAATCTACCACCATTTCTACGGTTTTGAGTGTGTTCAGTTCAAGGTTGTTCCGGTTGTACCACAAGGTTGCATCACAAGGGAAAAAGGGAAAGGGGAAAAAGAAAATGGGAAAAGGAAAAGAAAGGAAAATGGGGGGAAATTATTGTACCCTCTTAGCTCACTTTTCTTTTGGATCCCAGATGTTAAAAGTAGTTCGCTCAATCATACTACTATGCATTTTTTCTTTTATTTTTTAGTGTCCAGACTGGTCATGTAAGCAAGACTTACTTGCTTACCTGGAACAAATCAAGCTCTACTCCCACCAACTCAAAATCTGCAGCCAAGTCAAAGCTGAAATCCAGAACTTAGGCGGAGAGCTCATCATGTCAGCAGTAAGTGAAAACTCTGTTCTCTTCCAGGTAGAGCCTGGACCCTGGTAAAGCAAGGCAATGGGTGTTCTGACCTAGGCTTCCCCAGCAGCATGAAGCCTCGTCTTCGTCCCGATAAATCCCTTTTATTTAATTTACAGTATATTCATCTCCAGAAAAGTCCCAGCCCACAATCTTTCAAGATAGTTCACAATTACTAACCTTTATCAGGCTTAGAGAGTGGCCAGGCCGATATCTTTCAGACACCGCAATACTTGGCAAGAATGCAGGAATGAACTAATTGTCTCCTGCAGACACCCGTCCCCTTTTGCTCCTCCTTTATTCCCTATGGGAGGAGCCATTAACCTCCACCTGTGGCCTTACTCCCAAGTCGACCCTTGTTCCTTAGCTGTTCCCTTTGTCTGGCAACTCTGCGCATGCGCATATTGAGAACAGTCTCCAGCTGTTCATCTGCCTCACTGATGTCTCTGACTCCAAAGGCAGCTGATAACTGTCAGACGGCCCTGGCCCCATCTCTGCCTCCAATGCAGAGCACTCGTCATAGCCTTCCCCAGACTCCAGGACTGGCCCATGTTCTTCCCCAACCTCCTCACTGTCTGAATCTGCTGCCAGCTCCACTGGCTGCTGGCGGGCCACAACACTGGGTCTCTGAAATGAAATGTAAGCCTCTTGTGGATAAACCAGTTTAAATCCTGCCTGAACAAATTCATCATGGGTATGAATGCTAGAGTTTTAATATAGTTGTAAATTGTCACATATTTATTATTCATTTTTGTATTTCCATTTAAAAAAGGAAGTTCTATTTCTATCATCTTCAATCGTTGAAGATGAAGAAATATATGATTTTATGATTAAGAATTATATAATTATATGAGTCCATACGACTATGGAAATAGAGGGATTTGCAAGGCTGCTCTGTATAATATAAAAACTGAGGTATATATAATATCCCTGTCCAGATCTGAGTTTTTTTCCCCCCTGGGCTATTTCATTCAGTTATGTTTACCTTCCCAAATTTTGATTTCCCCCCTCATTAAACATTGTTATGGGTTATAAAATATTTTTGCACTTCTGCAAATCTTTTATCTCCCATAAGTTTCAACTGCATGATGAACTACATGATGAACTCCATATTTACATTTAGAAAAAGAGACAGGTATTAGGATTCATTCATTCATTCAATTTCAGTCAATAACTCTGAATGGGTTACAATTCAAAAATAGTTAAGAATATTGATATATTTTAATGATAAAATAATAACAATAAAAACATCCAGATGAAATATACATAGAAGCAAGATACTTGGCCAGTTAATACACCAAGGAAACGGGGCCTTGATACATTCAGCACCCCAGGCAGTGGTGGGATTCAACATTTTTTACTACCAGTTCTGTGGGTGTGGCTTGGTGGACGTGGCATGGCTTGGTGGGTATGGCTTGGTGAATGTGGCAGATTCCGCCTCCTCGATGCACGAAGGCAGGAGGCAGCAGTTTCATTTGCTGCCTGTGAAATCTGGGGGGCGTGGGGAGTGGCGAGCAGCCAAGTGAGCATGCCAGGATCTGCTGGCTGCCTCTAATCTGCAGTTCACTCATGAGCAAGTTTACTCATGAGCAAGGTGCTCGGCAGCTGGCAGATTGCTGGCTTGCTCACTCAGCTGCAGCACTCCCCCCCCCCCCGGAGCTCACAGGGAGCGAACAGAACCATGCACACTTTGGACCCTCCAGCTCTCCTGTGTTCAGCTCAGGGCAGCTCGGGTTGCTGCTTTCTTTGGCCTTTTTAAAAAAAGTTTTACAGCATATTTTATTTCCCATCTCCAATCTGAAATATAAATTTGCCAAGCCACACCCACAAAATAAGCCACACCCACAGAACCTGTAGTAAAATTTTGAAACCCACCCCTGCTCTGACTAGTTCTGAGATTCAAGCACCATGTCTCTGTGTTGATCCATTCAGGTATGTATCTGTGAGGGAAGGAACGATGATGGCAGATCTATCGTCAGACACCAAAATTGAAACACACACGCACAAAGACAGTGGGTTTGAGCTTTTAGAAAAATGATGCTGGAGATTCTAGTGACTTTTCCTTCAAATTGCCTTTTCTCTCTTATGTGCTTTCATTGACATATGAACAAAAATACATGACATATCCTTGTGAAAGTACATATCCAAAACCCACGCAACTAAGATCAAGGATCAAATACTAAAACAGACTGAAAAGGCTGAATATTACATCACCTCTAAAGCTGTGTCCACATTACATTTTTAATTTGGTCAGTACGAAATCTAGTAGATATATTTCTAGCACATTACAAAGCTGAATTAACATTGGCTAGGTTTTTTAAAAAAAATATTATACTTTATCATGTGGTGCAAATACAGCTCGTTTGATTGATACCAACATTTTGTGTAAATCAGTGGTAGGATTCAATTTTTTTTAACTACCGGTTCTGTGGGCGTGGCATGGTGGGCATGGTGTGGATTGGTGAGCATGGCAGGGGAAGGATACTGTAAAATCTCCATTCCCTCCCCACTCCAAGGAAACGATACTGTAAAATCTCCATTCCCACCCCACTCCAAGGAAAGGATACTGTAAAATCTCCATTTCCACCTCACTCCAGGGAAAGGATACTGTAAAATCTCCATTCCCTCCTTGCACCAGGGGAAGGATACTGTAAAATCTTCATTCCCTCCCCATTCCAGAGAAAGGAAACTGTAAAATCTCCATTCCCACCCCACTCCAGGGAAAGGATACTGTAAAATCTCCATTCCCTCTCCAGACCAGGGAAAGGATACCGTAAAATCTCCATTCCCTTCCCATTCCAGGGGAAGGATACTGTAAAATCTCCATTCCCACCTCACTCCAAGGAAAGGATACTGTAAAATATCCATTCCCACCCCACTCCAGGGAAAGGATACTGTAAAATCTTCATTCCCTTCCCATTCCAAGGGAAGTATACTGCAAAATCCCCATTTCCTCCCTATCAGCTGAGACTTGGGAGGCAGACAATACATGGGGGTGGGGCCAGTCAGAGGTGCTATTTCCCCATTCTCTGAACTACTCAAAATTTCTGCTACTGGTTCTCCAGAACTGGTCACAAACTGCTGAGTACCATGTCTGACATATACCCAGGAAAAGGAAATACAGTGACCTACTGTACAAGGGCAAAATGGCTAGTATGCAATCCTGTCTTTGTGATTACAAAACCTCTTTGTCAAATGCACTGCAGATTTTCCTGGAAAGCAGGAAAAAAACATAGTCTTTGTTGCCCTTGAGGTGTGCAAAATTGGTCTTACAGCCTGGACCAAATCAACTAGATGACAACTCTGCATCAGAAGATCCTAGAACTGAAGGCTAAGTGAGAAGCTGGACAAATTTGAGTGGTGTCAAGAGATATCTTGGAGAGAATGTTTCCTTCTATTGAATTTTGAGAGAGACCAAAGAATATGCTTTTATTTCAATATTAATTTTAGTTTCCTTTTTAGAAAAAAGAAACAATAATATGCATGCCTTCTTTTGTTAAATGAAATATTGCTTGGTGTCCTTTGATCTTTGGAAGTTTTTTTTTTTTAATGACACTGTGCTAGCAACGTCTGACAGAACAGTTATGCCTCAGATCTGGCTGATTTATGGCACAGCAAAGTATAGGACCAGAATAGAAGAACAAAATCATGATACTCAAATTTAATTACAACTTTTAGATATATGATCCTATCTTGGTTTTTATTTGAAGTGACATTTTTTGTGTAATTGGTGGCTTCTATTTTGCAATTGCTCAGCACCTAACTGACTTTCCTCATTTCTTGAGAGAGAAAAAGCAGAGCAGCAAGACTGGGAAATAAATATATAGCCATTCAATCCATCAATCAATCACATACCATTGCAGTAGAAGGCAATACCAATTAGCATTATTTCAATAAAATTATATTAATTTGTTGGTTTTATTAAAGTAATTTATTTAGCATAGGCTACCCTTCTTGCAAATGGGACTTTGGATGCCTAACCACACATTAAAAACATATCAGCCAAATATACAACACTTACAAGAGAATGGATTATGTCCATGAAATCACCAGGAATCAACCATTCCTCACCATGCAGTCAGAACTGAAGAAGCTTCTTGGATAAGAAGAAAAAGGGTTTCAAGGAAAAAAGGAGAATAGGAAGAAAAAGAGGAAGGGGGAGGGGAGGAAGAGAAAAACAGAACGAGGAGGAGGAGGAGGAAAAGCCTTTTTCGCTTGCTTTGAAAAGCACTTTTGGGACCACCAGGAATCAAGCTCAGTTCATGGAAACAATGTCTTTTAAATAAACAAATCATCTTCATCAGGAAAAAAACATTCAAATGTGTTCCAGGAAGTAAAACAGACAAATTGCCCCAGAGATCAAAAAATGTAAAAGAGAAATTTTTGCTTTAGGGGCTCCTGTCATTGTGATGGTAATAAATACTTGGCAAACCTGTTCAGTGAAAATTCGTTAGAGAAAACAAATCTTGCCAATAAAGTGACAGAATCTGCTGTCCTTGAAAAAAAGAATGCCAGGCTGCAATATGGCAAGATGTACCCCATTCCTTCTGGCTCTGCCACATTGGGACATGAACTATGCATAAGGAAGGGGGAAACCTGACTTCGAGAATGTGGTAGCAGCATTTCACATAATAGCAAGTGGGGTTTGTTATTTGCATTTACTTTCCATAAAAAAAACCAGATGATTAATATCAACCTTTTTCTGCTTGCTACTTATCTGTTATGGCTGCATCTCACCTATCTAAGCTTCATGAGATGTGCCTGACATTAGCCACCGGGTGTGGGGAGGAAAAAATTCCTTTCAGTTGCTTGCACAGGAAAAAAACTTACATTCAATCTATGGAAGGGAGTGTAGGATGGCATAGATTTGAAGGTCTAGTCCAGGGGTGTGAAACTCAATTTCATTGAGGGCCACATCAGGGTTGTGTTTGACCTCAGGGGACTGGGGTGGGCATGGCCAGCTTGAGGTCACTCATGTTAGGGGCACCTGTGGTGACACAAGCAATGAGATCCCAAGCAGGGGTGAGCTTCAACATTTTAGCAAGGGGTACTCTGCCCGGTTGCTGGGTGACTCTGGCCATGGTGGATGTGGCCTAGTCAGCTTCCTACACCACAGCAAGGGGGCATTTTTGCTCTCCTTGGGCTCCGGAGGCTTTCCTCAAACCTCTGGAAGGGCGAAAACAGCCTCCCCAGGCTCTGGAGGTCTGTTTCTAGCCTTCCTGAACTTTGAGTAGGCCCATTTTTCCCCTTCCTGAGTCTTTGTGTGTGTACTGCACTTACCTGCATCCAAAACGGGCTGCATGGAGATTCCTGGGAGGGGAGGGGTGGGCGGGGCCAGTCAGGAATAGGATTTAGAGGTTCTCCAAACTGCACAGAATCTTAGCTAGAGGTTCTCCCGAACCCCTGCGAACCCCCAGCAGTCCTCCCAAGCTCCACTTTCACTGGCAGAGGCACTGCGGGCAAGTCCTTCACTGTTTCCAAGGACTGGCCCATGGGCCAGATCCAAACACCCCATGGATCCAGCCCACGGGCCTTGAGTTTGACACCCCTGGTCTAGTCTAATGAAGGGAAGGACTAAGAGGGATGTGATAGGGTTTCAATATTTGAGGGGCTGTCACAGAGAAAAATAGGTCAACTTATTCTCCAAAGCCCCTGATGCCAGGACAAGAAGTAACATATGGAAACTTGTCAAAGAGAGAGGTCCAGCCTAGAATTAATGAGAAATTTCCTGGCAGTGAGAACAATTAATCAGTGAAATAGCCTACCTTCAGAAACTGTGGATGCTCCTCACTGCAGGTTTTTAAGAAGAGACTAGACAGCCACTTGTCTCAAATGGAATAGGGCCATGATGGCGAACCTAAGGCACATGTGCCGGAAGTGGCACATAGAGCCCATTGCTCTTCCGCCCCTGGTCTTCATGCGTACGGGAGCCCCGGAAACTGGAAGAGCAGCTCCTTGGCATGCATGCATACGCCAGGAAGCTGAGCTTCCGGTTTCTGGCATGTGCATGCGTGCTGACCAGCTGGTCTTCGTGTGCACATGTGTGCCAGAAACTAAAAGACCAGGTGACCGGCACACATCAGAAACTGGAACCTCAGCTTCCTGGCATGTGCATGTGCACTGGGGAACTGCTCTTCCACTTTTCTGCGCTCTCACATGTGCACACTGGGGAGTTGCTCTTCTGGTTTAAGGTGCGCCAACACTGGCATAGGGTCTTCTGCTTGAACAGGGGGCTTGACTAGAAGACCTCCAAGGTCTCTGTTATCCCAAGCTCTGTTATTCTGTATCAGTTTATTTGCAAGTTTGCCCTAGAATGCTGGTGTAGGAATGCTAATGCTGCATCAGATTAGGCCTCTGCATGGAGAAACTAGTCATGCTTGTTTTCATGGCCAAGGGGGCAGGGTATGGGACCGGGAGCTGAGCCAAGTTTACTTGGAAGCCACCTTGACCATATGAAGCCGAGAGCAGCCATCCTCCTGCCCCTTCCAATCACCTCCCGGGTTCCTCTAATAAAGTTCTTATAAGGCTGCAAAGTAAATAGTAAACTGATAACCTCGGCAGCTTTTCATAATCATTCTAAATGCCCCCCACTGGCAGAATGACAAATGAACTGCTAAACAGAAGAGAATATTGGACAGAAAATCAATTTGGCAAGCAAAAGGCAAGGGGGAGAGGGGAGAAATTACTTCAGGCAGCTCTGTCGGTATTCTGAGTTTTCCATCTTCTTCTACACTTCTTCCCAATTACATACCCTGACACACACAAACACACACAGAGACCAGGGTTGTTGTTTTTTCTTTGCATACTGATACACTGAGATTTCCGTTCTCTTTGAAGTGTTGCATAGCTAATATCTGCTTTCGAAAACAACTTTAACCTGCCAGAGTTTAAGACATGATCTTCAGGCTTGTGAGCTTTTGCTGGAAGGAAAAATAAATGATGGGAAAGGGCCTGATCATGTTTTTAAGGTTAGAATATCAACCGCATCATAAGAGAGGTTCTTGCATTTGAAAGCTCTTTCTTTCTCAAGACCTGCCACTCAGAGGTGGTATTCAGCTGGTTCAGACCAGTTCGGGTGAACCGGTGGCTCTGATGATCAGTTGGTCCCGCCCATCCAACCCCGCCCTATCTCCTGCTTTCTAGCTCATCTCAACCCTGTGGCACAGCTGATTTCCCCGCCCCCCACTGTTCTACTTATTGTTGCTGACTTGGAAGGTAAACAGCTGAGCTTCTAAATGCTCCATTTTCAGCACTCACCGAACTGATTGTTAAACCGGCAGCATCCCACCACTGCTGCCACACTCGCAGTTCTATAAAAGGGCTCTCAAAAATTTGTTGCCTAGAACACATACACATTAAAAACAAAACAAAACCCTTGTCAATGAATGAATGAGAGCAAGAGAGGAATGAAGCAAATTGTAAAATGAAGCCATTCTGTAATCTTAACTATCTACTCCATGAATATATGATAGCTTCTGAAAGTTACTCTGTTTTAACTCTGCAATTATGGAGTGGTCAACAATTTCTAGAGAGAGAGAGAGAGACGGAGATTCTAGTGAGACATCCCAGAGCTGTTCTTTTTTTCAGTATGAGCCACGGTGGCACAGTGTTAGAGGGCAGTAATGCAGGCCACTTCTGCTGATCACTGACTGCTCTCAATTTTGAATCTCAACAGGCTCAAGGTTGACTCAGCCTTCCATCCTTCCGAAGTGGGAAAAATGAGGACCCAGATTGTTGGGGGCCATAGGCTGACTCTGTAAACCGCTCAGAGAGGGCTGTAAAGCAGTATATAAGTCTAAGTGCTATTATATGAATTATGAAATGGATAACTTGGTTAATGATCATTATAGAATTTGACCATCCTGCATTTTCTTTATAGCTTCTAAGGACATAGAATCTTTTTAAGAAATAAAAAGACTGCCCAGTTTGCAGATTGGCAGAACAGCCTAAATATACCAAGTTATTTTTGGCAAAATTAAATTATGGTTGAGGGAACAGGAAGAAAGAGAGGAATTTGCCAGAGTTCAACTGAAGGAAGAAAAGATTGTAATTATCTGCTCTGAACAATTGTATGCCGAACAGTAAAAGGTGAAAAAAAAATATCCTGAAGATCTGCTATTGCAATGAGTATATCTTGAAAATCACTGATTGTCTAATCTCAGCAATTCAGTGACTGCTTCCAGTTGAGTAAATAGAGACCAGAGAAGGAATGCAAGGAGACCAGATTCCACAAATTAGTTAATTAATAGAAGAGTGACACAACTTTACCAATTGAATTTCACATAGAAATTTCATAGGCAGTCCTGGAATTTTTCTTCTAAGAGGCTGAACATAGCTAAAATGAAAACCTGAGAAGACAACTTGAAGAAATGTGAATCTTTTTTATTGATGTTGCCCTAAGAAGCTAAAAGGGAAGGGAAGCCTCTGGGGGGCAAAAAAATGGCAATATATAAAGGCCAAAAATCAGCTGGCCAGCATGCGCACTGGAGCAGACAGGGCAACGCCTCATGTGCCCTCAGAAATGACTCCGTGTGCCACCTGTAGCACGTGTGCCATAGATTCGCCATCACGGGTATAATGTCTCTGGCTTGAGTATGTTCTAGGCTTTCCCAAAAAGCACGACACAGAGTCCTGATTCCAACAAAACCCCTTTTATTAAACAAATGTGAATTCCTCTCATTCACATTCAGCAAGGCCTGACAAACAGTCTTTTAAAGGAATATTTATGACTACAGACCTTATCTATCTTGGAAAGCTGCCATGTAAATATTTTCCAAATGAGGTGTTGTGCAAGGAAAGACTTGGCACAGAGACTCTGAAAGTCACAGACAGATCTTCACACTCCTGAAACGAATCTAACAACCAAACAAACAGATTATTTCCTGTAAAAGCCCACTCCCTTTTCGCTCCTCTTTTATTTCCTATGGGAGGGACCAGTCACCTTCCATCTGGGACTTTACTCCCAAGTCGACCCTGATTTCTGAGTTGTTCTTTTCTTCTGGCAGCTCTGCACATGCACACACTGGGAACAGGCTCTAGCTGTTCCTCTGCCTCACTGCTGTCTAGCCCCATAGGCACCTGATCACTGCCAGACGGCCTCGGCCCGTTTCTGCCTCTGACGCAGAGCCCTCGTCCGAGCCTTTCCCAGACTCCAGGACTGGCCCATGTTCCTCCTCAACCTCCTCACTGTCCAACTCTGCTGCCAATTCCACTGGCCACTGGTGGGCCACAACAGAGTAGGAGTCTGGACTAGAATTACTCCAACCCTATTTTTTGATCTTCTATGTTCTAAACCTTTAACAATGGCATAAACAATTATCACTCTTAAATGACAGATGCTCATGGCATAATATGATTTCTCACTTCTAGCCTCAGTTGTTTTTATTTCTTTTCAAGGAAGGGGGTGCAATTTTCCCTACCTCAGTTTCTACCTGTGAGTGTGCCTTCCTTGCAGCATGGGTTGAGTACACAGCTGTCTTATCACACACAATTGCTTCTCGGCAGTTTTAACAATGCATAGTTTTGCCAGGTCTGATTCCATGATCCAATCCGAGCTTCCAATTCTTTGAATTTGCCTAAATGGTTGTATCTATCCTTTTCCCTTACCATTTTCCTTTCACTGCCAGATATTCTCCTAATGCAGGAATGCACTGTTTCTCAACCCTTAGCAGCTTGAAGATGGGTGGATTTCAATTTCCTTTGCTGGCTAAGGAATTCTGGGAGTTGAAGTCACTCATCTTCAGGTTGCCAGGATTGATTGAGATACAATGAAGTAATGGATTAGAGAGTGTTTGGACAGATTAGAAGGAAAATCCATCATCTGTTTTTTCTAGTCTGTACTCTTCATGTTTCATGCCCAGCCTAGATAGATTCCTTTGATATAGATATTGAAAAATATAGTAGATGATTGGATATCAAATATTTGAGAGAGAGGCAAGGATGTTTATTTATTTATTTAGTTTGTCAAACATGTGAAAGATAACAGGTATAAGTATAAACATGGGATGAACAGAGGAAATGGGTATGAATAAATGGGGACAATAGGACAGGAACAGTAGGCATGCTGGTGCACTTATGCACACCCCCTTACAGCCCCCTTAGGAAAGAGGTTATTCCATGCTAGACAGTTTAAGGTTAAAGTTATGGAGGTTTGAGGATGTAACAACAGTCTCGGGTAGAGTATTCCAGGCATTTTTCTGCCATCGAATTTGGAGAGGTTTACCCTGCATTTGTATCAGTTGTATTATTGCAATTGAAGCTGAAGTAGTCATTGATGGGTAGGACGTTGTAGCAGACAATTTTGTATACTATGCTTAAGTCAGACCTTAGTCAGTGTAATTCTATGTTGTCTAGGTTATATTCATAAGATATGGGAGGGGGGAACTCAAGATTGCAAAAAAATAATAATCCCACAGAGCGTTGATTGGACCATTGATATTGCCATCTTGATCTTTTTACCATACCCCATAGACCTCTGGGGAGGGGAGACTTGTGAAAATAATAATTTATTTTGTAAGTTTGAAGCTAAGAAGAAGAGCTGCAGATTTAACCTTTATTTTTCTCCTGTTGGCATTTCCTTCATTCCTCTATTTCACCAAGGATTCCAATTTCTACAAACATATTACTATAAATATACAGAACTTGGCAATAATTCCATTTTTTTATATTATGTATAAAAGAAAGTAGCCTAAAGGAGGAAAGGAGAAGATTGAGATCTGCTCACATTGGAAAATACATTGGTGTTACAATAAGGTAAATATAATTACTGATCAAGAGAAGTTTGACTCTTGGTGACCACATGATCTGTTCCATGAAGTTTACAACATGGATGTGGTTTGCTTCTGCCTTCTGTGTTGGGTTTTCATCTTTTCTGGGTAGCTTGCTAACCTTGGATTATTTGGTGGTTTCTCATCCAAATATCATCAGGTACAAATCTGTGGGTTGTTTTTTTTCCCCCCATCAACTAGTATCAGCTATTCCACTGCCAACTAGATTACTGAATATTTATTTACCTTTCAGTACCAATTCTCTGTACCATACCAGTTCAATTTCAGTTTCTCTCATCCACGTAAACATGAATTCTCCTGACTTATACCATGTTTTCCCCAAAATAAGACAAGGTCTTATCTTAATTTTTGCTGCAAAAGATGCATTAGATTAGATCTTTTTTTGGGAGGGGGGGGGAAATACGGTACTAAAAGCATCCATCTGGCTGACAATCTTAGCTGGAGGTTATTTTGAGGGTAGGGCTTATATTACAAGCATCCTGAAAAATCATGCTAGGACTTATTTTCCGGTTAGATCTTATTTTTGGGGAAATGGTATATTCTGAATAATTGAGGGAAACTATGCTGTAACTTTCTGATTCAGATGATGGGTTTTTTTTGTTTTTTTTAGTATTGAGTCAACCTGGTCACAAGGGAGGGATAAAATGGTTAAACTCAATGCCATTGCAACATTTAGAAAAGTGAAAATGTTGGATTATAATTATAATATGCAAGAGCAACATTCTGATAATTTTGCATGAACAATTTTCTTGGCCATATTCCATTTTCAGTTTTGGCGCTGAAAATCAGGTGGCACTTTTTCCAACTAACAAATGTTGTTAAAATGCATAATCTAGAGATGTAGTGGCATGACTGGACAGATGTTAGATTTAAACTGGAGTGATGTGGGTGGGAGAAAAGGGAAGGCAGAAGACAAGATGATTGTGAGATGGTAGATTAGAGGTGACACAGATTAAAATTACTTTATCAATCGTAATATGTTAAAAATCCATGGGATTATTGGGACCTTCTGAGATAGCCTGAATACTTTTAATGTATGGGAATTCAGCAATCTCCCACCCAACTGTGCTGGAGTATTTCCTTTTTTCTGTGATTGCTACTTTGAGATATATAATAGAGTTCCTTAGCAGATTGAAATGTTCTTTGTCTTGGAACTGATACTCAGTAGAATTTAAGTAACAATACTTACAATGATTGAAAATGTTTTTTTTTTAAATCATGTAAAATATAAAAGATAGCCGATAACCCGATGTTGCCCGGGTATTTATAGATATCGAAGCGGTTGTCTGATAGGGAGCCATTGAGATTGGCCTTTCTTCCCCCTACTCCTATGCCCATCATCCCTGCCCTTCCCCTTTCCCCTCCCATGTGCTCCTCTTTCCCGTTCTGTTTACATCCTGGCACTTTACCCCAAATCCATCAGGCGCTTCCCATTGGTCCACAGGAGGGAGAACGTCATGGCTGGATTTCCAGAGGAAGCTGCAAAGGAACTGACATAACAAACAATTGCCGCTCTAGCACGCCACACTCGTTCTTCTCAATGGCCCATGCTCTCCCTTCTCCATCCCATGACATCACAAACAATTGCCTCTCTAGGATGCTACACTCGCTTTCCTTTACAGCCCAACCATTCCAGAGTTATGCTGGAACACACACATACCAGGGTTATCTTACCCTCCCCCCCCCATTTTTCTTTTCAGAGGGTAAGTCAACTGAGTACCAAGTTTGATTGAAATTGCTTGAGGCATTCCAGAGTTATACTGGAACGAACATACATACATACATACATACATACATACATACATACATACATACATACATACAGCTTTAATAAATAATAAATATAATAGATTTCTGACTGTTCATAGGGTATATGAAGCATAAAAGAGTATGGCAATTCTTCTGCTATGCTTACTATAAAGTTGTTTCCAAAGCAAGATTAATACTGGTTGCTTTCTGACAGTATTCAGGCAGTATTTTGTAGATCCCAGGGTTGCACGTTTACCAATATATTTCAGTATACATGTTATATGTTTTGACACTCAACAAAGTTTGATACAACTCAGTATCCCAGTATAAAGAACTGCACAATACATTCTGTATATTCAAATTTTGATGCTAAAGCAAGAGAGAGAAGTTGGTTGGGTTGCCACCATGTGAATCATATGGTGACAGTCAGTTCTCCTTTGAGTTGCCCTCAGCTTCTGGTAGATATATTCCTAAAGAATTTTTCTTCAACAGTATAGAAGTACTGCTTCTGTCTTCTCTCAGGATTCTTAAAAAGTGCTTTTCAGTCTAATATATAGTTCTAAAATTTCTTAGTGGTCTCCCATCTTCTTAAAGACACAGGGCTTCTTTCTACAGTCAGGTAGAAATGATGAGAACATGGAACCAGAAAATAGAATTTTCCTATTGTTATCCATTGGTGGGTTTCTACCGGTTTGGAATTGAACAGAGGGCTTCCGATGGTTTGGCTGTCTGGGTCGCTGGAACTGGCAGTGACCCAGACTTGCCATGCCCCCCGAACCGGTTCTCCTATGGCACCACCATCTTTTTTTTTGGTTGTGTGCATGCACAGAACAATTTTAATCACACTGTGCCTGCGCACGCAGCACGCATCAAGCTCACACAAGCGAACCAGCAGTAGTGCCTGCCGGAACCCACCCCTGTTGTTATCCTCTCAAATTCATTCTATTGCAGTAAGGATCTGACCCAATTTGTTTGAAATTAACCCCAGGACAACTTTCATTGGGCACGACTTGTCCTAACTCATTCACACAAATGTTAGGGACTGACTGGGCCTAAGCAATGCTGTTTTCCATTTAAAATTCTCTGCAGGTTTTTTTTTTTTCATACCTGGAAAAATATATCTCAAAGTCGGAAAGATAAAAGGCCTCTGAAGTGACGTTTGAATGTTCAGATTAGGAGTTTTCTCTTGGAAGCTCACCTAAACAGGTTTAAGTGGAACAGTCAAATCTTTCCCAGCTTTCTTCTTTTGAGTTTTGTCGGTTTAAAAATATAAGCTTCCAAAAATAGGGTTTGTCCACATCCACATCAATCGTAGCCATAGACTGTTAACGCCAGAAATGCCGTGATGATGTTTCAATATTAGAAGGTCTTAAATAACTTCCTTTTAGTCTTGAAATGCCAAACTTGTATAAATCAGAGTTTTCTTCCCTTTTGAATGCATGAGATAATTTCCTGTCTTTGATATTGGAAGCAGGGAAAGCCATAGCTTATAAACACACATGCTCTTCTAAGAGATGTAAGAGGCATGCATTTTCTTCCGCTGGCTGCTGACGTCATCTAAGGAAACATTTTTGAAAGATAAAAGTCTAGGCTCTCAAATATTTTAACCGATATAAGAAGATTCTTACTTCATCAGTTTTTCATGCTTGTGGAGGTAGAAGGCCTTGAGGAACCTATAGAAAATAGCTGAAACAAAGGTATTATTTGTAGTGCAAACAAAACAAAATGTCTAAGTCAGGGGTCAGCAATCTTAAACACTCAAAGAGCCACAAAAATCCTAACCGGAAGCCCTCTGTTCAATTCTGGAGCTGACCAGAAGTCCGGTCCATATAGTCTCCTCCTAGCAGAGCATCCTTTTTCCTCTACCTGTCCTAACCGAAAGCCCTATCAATAGTGGAGCTGACTGGCGACAGGGAGCCTCAGCAGAGGGATGAAAGAGCCACATGTGGCTTCAGAGCCAACCCCTGGTGTAAGTGAATATTATCTTGAGTATAAGGGTTTCACAGCAGAACATTAAGCTCAATATAGTAGAGCAAGGCCCATTGAACAATGGAAATGCCTAAAGAATGAATTAAGATATGGGCTACAGAGCAACTAGAACTCAACTAATATGTGCAGGATAACTCATATGAGGAATGATTAAGGGAACTAGCCTAATGAAGAAAAGAATTAGGGACGATATGACAGCTGTCTTTCTCTATATAAGAGGCTGCCACAGAGGGGAGTGGGTTGACTTATTCTCCAAAACTCATGGGTAGGACCACAAGCAAAGAGTAAAAGCTTGTTAAAGAGAGATCCAACCTGGAACTAAGGAGAAATTTCCAGACAGAGAGAATAATTGATCAATGGAATAGTTTGCTTCCTGGAGTTCTGTGTGCCATTTGTCCAGAATGGAATTGTTGTGGCCCGCCAGTGGCCAGCAGAGCTGATGGCAGACTCAGATAGTGAGGAGGTTGGGGAGGAATATGGGCCGGTCCTGGAGTCTGGGGAAGGCTCTGATGAGGGCTCTGTATCAGAGGCAGAGATAGGACAAGAGCCATCCAACAGTTATCAGCTGCCTTTGGAGTCAGAGATCAGTGAGGCAGAAGAACATCTGGAGCCTGTTCCAGATGTATGCATGGGCAGAGCTGCCCGGAGAAGGGAACAGTTAAGGAACAAGGACCAACTTGGAAATGAAGGCACAGGTAGACGGTGAATGGCCCCTCCCATAGGGAATAAAGAGGAGCGAAAGGGGAGGGGAGTTTGCAGGAGACAATTAGTTCGCTTAATTAGTTGTGAAGATTTGTTCATGACTCTCAGAGACTATTTTCTTGTACAGCTTTGCGTTTGGAAGGCCTGGCAGCTCTCCAAGCCTGATAAGGTCTGTTTTTGTAAATTCACTCTTGAAAGATTGTTTGCAGGGACTTTGTTGGATGTGAATGAGGGGAATTCACATTAGCTTAATAAAAAGGGGTTTTGTCAGGACAAGGAGTCTGCTTCGTGATTTTGTGAAACATAGGTCAGAACAGGAATAAGGTTTTCTATCATGGGCAGGAAGTTGGACTAGAAGGTCTCCAAGGTCCCTTCCAACCCTATGATTCTATTCTATTCTATTCTAATTTCCATGGGAAGCCTAACTGGCAAAAACACCCACCTAATTTTGTATTCCATTTTTTTAAAGGGGAAGAATAAAGTCAAAAGTTACAATACATTTCTAGTAGTTTCTAAGCAAAATTTATCAAGCTGTGGTAAATGTGGGTATTTCATATAGTGATGCTCAACTTGTAAACAAAATGGAGTATCTGAAACTGAAAATATATTTATTAGCTTTTGCCCAATTTTATTAGTAGCCTTCTTGACTGTTCTTTTAATA
This sequence comes from Thamnophis sirtalis, assembly GCF_051295495.1. Lineage (NCBI taxonomy): Eukaryota > Metazoa > Chordata > Lepidosauria > Squamata > Natricidae > Thamnophis > Thamnophis sirtalis. The sequence goes on from NW_028261395.1 coordinate 27,251,069, forward strand.
TTTAAATTGTTGGTTTTATGATTTTGCATTGTTTGTACTGCTTTTGTTCTTTATTATATTAGAATTATAATGAGTGTTTTTCAAGCTACGCATTTAATTTTTAATGAAAAGAAATGCAATATGTTCTAAACAAAATACTTCAAAGTAAAAAGAAAATAGGAATATTAAAACTAGTATTAAATATAATAACTAATATTTAAAAAGTATATTTAAATAGAGGCCAACAAGGAGTAATTAAAGGAAACTTAAAATAGCAACTGTGTTGATCTGAAGTAATGGGGGTTACAAAACAGAAGCCATCACAAAAGATTTTTCATCAAAAAGAAATAATATTTATATGTGTCCGAAGTGGGGAATTGGGGAATATAGAATACAGAATAACAGAGTTGTAAAGGACCCTAGAGACCTTCTAGTCCAGATCCCTGCTCAGGCAGAAAGCCCTATACCATTTCAGACAACTGGTTGTCCAATTTTTTCATAAAATCTTCCAGTGTTAGAACATTCACAACTTCTGGAGGCAAGTTGTTCCACTGATTAATTGTTCTGTCAGGAAATTTCCCCTCAGTTCTTGGTTGCCTCCCTCCTTGATTAGTTTCCACCCATTGCTTCTTGTCCTACCCTCAGGTGCTTTGGAGAATAGCTTGACCCCCTCTTCTTTGTGGCAGCCCCACAAAGAGAGGGGACTGAATAATTACCATCTCTCTTCCATCTCCACTTATAACAGGCTATGATTATGGCAGAAAAATTCTGAATGCTATTTTCACTAATGACGGATCCTAGAAGGAAAATCCCATGGCTGTAGGAGTATTTAAAGGTTTTGGAATGTGAAGTTCTAGCAGGGGTGAAATCCTCCTGGTTCAGCCCTGTTCGGGTGAAACGGCAGGGATGATTGGCATCAGTTCTCCAAACCAGTGGCAAAAATCCCTGGTGGCCACACCCACCTGGTTGCCCTGTCACTGCTCACCTCTTTCAGCTTCTCGACCCGCCTGCCCAATCTGAATATTTCTCCCTCCGTTCACAGCAGAGCTGCTGCAGCCTGTCCCTTTAAGCTAGTCCCTGGGAGGGAGGAGGCTGGGTGGGACCATAAAGGGAGCAGCAGCTTTGCTGTGAACGGAGAGAAAAACGTTCGGATTGTCTCTGCCACAGAATTCAACGTTAAATGCAGCAGAGACAATCCAAACGTTTCTCCCTCCCTCCATTCATAGCATAGCTGCTGCAGTCTGCCCCTTTTAAGGTAGACCCAGAGAGGGAGGGGGCCCGGGAGACCATAAAGGGAGCAGCAGCTCTACTGTGAATGGACTCATGCACACATTTTTTCCTACCGGGTGCTGTGGGCGTGGCTTGATGGTGGGGGCATGTGATTGAATAGGCATGGTCATGAGTGACATCGAGTTAGCCACACCCACTCAGTCACAGGACCCCACCACCAAGCCACGCCCACAGAAGTAGTAACAAATTTTGAATTTCACCACTGGTTTCAAGTGTTAGTTCTGGAAGTGAACTTCCTTGCCATCCACTAAACTACGGTGGTCCATTCCACAATTGGTGAGAAGAAGGTTTGTCCTTTGGCTCTCATCCACGACAACCGAAAAAAAAGGGGGGGGGCATCTCAAGGTATGACCACTGGTGTTGCAGTCAGTGTGGGAGCAAATGGGTGCTAAAGAATGCTTTTAGCTGAGTAAAATTTTGGTTATATATTAAACCTATTAATCAATGGGAGAAGTTTTAAAAATATGGTGTGTTTCTCCTAAGACTCTAAGATCAATTTTGTTCATCAACATATTCTTATCTGTCACAGAATGTTTAAACGGGATTGCTTTTTTATTTTATTTTTTAAATTAAGGGTCTTGGTGGCACAGTGGTTAGAGTGCAGTACTGCAGGCTACTTCTGCTGACTGCCGGCTGCTGCAATTTGGCAGTTCAAATCCCACCAGACTCAAGGTTGACTCAGCCTTCCATCCTTCTGAGGTGGGTAAAATGAAGACCCAGATTGTTGGGGGGAATAGGCTGACTCTGTAAAACCACTTAGGGAGGGCTGTAAAGCACTGTGAAGCAGTACATAAGTCTAAGTGCTATTGCTATTGCTGCTACTGCTTGCCAATGTCAGGATATTGCAAGTGCATTGCACTATTCATTTAGCCACTTCCTTATTTCATGACTTTCGCAGTTACAATGGTGATGAAAAAGGAACATTGCAAGCAATCCTCACATTCGTGACCTCTGCTGGTCAGTGAAGCAAAGGAGAGCTGGCGTAAAGTTGTAAGCACCATTGTGTTTTCACTTAATAACCTCTTCACTTAGGGACTCAACTTACCAATCTCAATGAGTTGAGACTGTTTTGGGACTTAGGGGCTAAGTTCCTTCAATAAGCAAGACCTGCATGGATGAGAGAACAGTTACCATGCAATACAGTCTTTTTAAAATTAATATCCCATCCTGGACTGCTTTCACAAAATTGGATTAGAAAGATCATTGTGGTTTAAAGATTGCAAATGTAATTAAATTACATACTGAAATGTTGGACTACATTTGAGATTTTTTTTAAATGGCTATGTTATGGCATGTGGGTTCGCAAAGAAGGAGGACTATTCAAGTGTTAGAAATATAAGATTTACTTACAGTGATGGCTAGAGATATGTAATAAATTCCTTTTATAAATTGGCACTGTAGCTACATCGTGGAAACAATGATTAATATTATTTTGTGTAGGCAGGACTCAATGACTTATTACAAAAGTCAAACATATATATATAGAATACTATTTGGGGGATTTGCATTTTTCTTTCTTTTTTCACAACAAAAATGTAAAAAAATAATGCAATGCAAATTTGCTTTACTACAGTTAGTCATTGACTTACAAGCATAAGGGAATCTGTCTTTTATGGTTGTTAAGTTATGATGGTCATAAAGTGACTGACCCAATTTTAGGACCTTTCTTGCAGCAGTCCTTAAGCAAACATGATGGTTGCAAAGCAAATGTGAAGTTGTAAAGTGAACATATTGTTTGCTAGGGTTTGCCAAAACCCGGGAGTAAATGCTCGTTTACTTCCAGTTTTTGACCATGACCATGATCACATAGCAATAGCAGTTAGACTTATATACCGCTTCATAGGGCTTTCAGCCCTCTCTAAGCGGTTTACAGAGTCAGCATATCGCCCCCACAGTCTGGGTCCTCATTTCACCCACCTCGGAAGGATGGAAGGCTGAGTCAACTTTGATCCGGTGAGATTAGAACTGCTGAACTGCAGATAACAGTCAGCTGAAGTGGCCTGCAGTACTGCACCCTAACCACTGCGCCACCTCGGCTCTTGTCCATGGTCACATGACCATGGACACTTCAAATGATTGCAATTGTGGGCCAGTTGCCAAGCGCCCAACCTGCAGTCACGTGACCACGGGCAAGAGCTGGCTGTCAGAACTTTGGAACTAGGTTTTAAGTACTTTTGAGAAGGCCCATCGTAACTTTGAATGGTTGCTAAGCAACGAGCTTTAAGTCAGGAAGTACCTATATTATTAAATGTTATTGTGACAAGAACCAAATCTATGAGGGATGTGGTTTTGCTGCTTTCTTCAATGTTCCTGTCCTATCTATGCCCTAACCAGGATGAAGGCTTGGCAAGGCTTCCGGAGTGCTGAAATAAGTATTTATAGAAGAGGTGGTATTCAGTCGGTTTGGACCGGTTCACCCAAACCGGTAGTGAAAATCATGGATGGGCCTGCCCACCCGCCCTGGCTCTACACCATCCTATTTGGACACATTTTTGAGAACAGGCGCATGCACATAAGGCCCGGGCATGAGCAAAGCGCATACACGGAAGATCAGGCGCACGCACGACAAACTGGTGATAACAAAATGTGAAACCCACTACTGATTTATAGGCATGGGAACATGAGGCCTGTTTCAAATCTGGAGTCTAATCCCCCCTAATAATATTATGACTAGACATTTTTGGGAGCATCTACTCCAGCTGCTTTGGAGTCAACTTTACCTGCAGTTAATCCTGGGTCTGTTGACTTTGCTCTGGCTCATAAGATAGCAGGAAAGAACCAGCCACATGGAACCCTTTCAAGCAGGACAAAAATGATCTTGAGAATCTATTTTCAATTCGGCACAAGGTGTTCTTATTCTTAATGCCACACTAAATGATTTTTTTTTTGAAAAAATATATGTCAAGGAGCTGTACATTGTCTCTCTTTTCCCCTCATCAAACTTCAGAAGTTGATCAGAATAATCAGGTCTATTTTTGATGTATGTATGTGTGCATGCCTCACATGTGAAGATTGGGAAAATATAAATCCAAGCATATGGCATTATTTAAAAGAATTTGAAGTGGAAGTGCGTTTCTAAATTGAAATTGTCAGCCCTGTAATTAAATAGGAGCACAGAGACTCTTAGAAGCTGGAAAATTATTCATTCAAGTCACTGGTATGCATTTCAGTATATTTATCCTTTTTCCAATTTTCCAATGTAAAATAACAGCACAGGAAGCTTAAAGATGTAAGATGTACAAGGAAAGCAATGCTAAAGAATTTAACATTCACCTAGAGAGCTATACAGTAAATGAAATATGATACAATTCAAATGCAAGGCAGTCTATGTTACAAGTCATATGATTCCTTTTGCACTGATACCTTGTATGCTAAGAACACTTCCAGAATTCCCTCTCTCTTGCATATAATAAAAAGTATTAAGCACAAGTACGTGAGAAGAATTAAAGTGGATCAGATCAAAAGTCCATCTACTCAAGCATCCTGTTTCACATTAAGCAATCGGAGGGGAATCTCACCAACACCAATAAGCAAAACCCTTATACAAAAAGAAATGCATGTTACCTTGAGTATTTTAAGTAAAATATTGGAAATGGTGTGATCACATGACTGGGGGGATATTGTGATGGTCGTAAAAGTGAAGACAGCTCATAAGTCACTTTTTCAGTGCTGTTGTAACTTTGAACAATCACTAAATGAATGGTTGTAAGTCAAGGACTATCTCGGGTGAAATCCAGCAGGTTTTGACAGCTTCTGGAGAACAGGTATCAGAAATTTTGAGTAGTTCAGAGAACTGGTAGTGGAAATTTTGAGTAGTTCAGAGAACCAGCAAATTCCATCTCTGGCTGACCCCAGATTGGGTGGGGGGGATGAAGATTTTGCATTATCCTTATCCTGGAGTGGGTTGAAATGGAGAATTTGCAGTGTCCTTCCCCTGGAGCGGGGTAGGAATGTAGATTTTGCAGTATCACTCCCCTGGAATGGGGTGAGAATGGAGATTTTGTAGTATCCTTCCCCTGCCACGCCCACCACACCACACCCACCAAGCCACGCCCATAGAACCAGTAGTAAAATAATAGAATTTCACCACTGGACTATCTGTAATAACTCACTGCATCACCACATTCTCTGTCTTGAAGCTGAACTGTTTCCAGTCCATGAATTGAAATGATAGATATCAATATTCCCAATGTCTTTTGGATAGCTGCATGTCAACTCGTAAAGCAATCATGGTCTGGTCTTGAGTTGCCATGGGCAGGAATGGGGGAGAACTGATGGAGAAGTTCAGCAGCCACATTCAGAAGCAAAATCCATGCATACTTCCTCAAGGTCAGATCTCAGATTACCAGATTTCTTTTGAAATTTGGCTTGAGACTCATGAGTTAATTAGGGCATCTGTCTGAACCCTAACAGCATTTTTCCCCACCACAGAAACTGAAAGTAGTACACTTAAACGTTTTCTTAAGCATTCGGATATTTAAAAAAAAAAAAAAAAGCACGGATCCAATTATTTCAAGATTTCTGTCTTCTTCAGGTAAGGTGACTGTGAGCTATGTGAGCAATACTATTTTATAGGGATGCCTTGCCAAAATTGCAGATTTTTAGAATGGCAAAAATCTGGGATTATAACATATGAAATTTTTATTTTTAAACAAAAGTATAATCCAGTTTATGTTTGTTACAAAAAATTGATGACTTGTTTTACAGCTCTTAATTATGTTATTGTGTTTAGGTTGACCTGTTAACAAGACTTTCATAAACTCTAAGCTGACCTCATTATCGACTTAAAACCTGAAGTATTTTTGCTGGGGATTTTATCAGAAAATTATAGTAAAGAAATGTATATTTTATTATTCATATTATAACAACACCTACAATAGTATTTGCACAAAATTGGAAAAGTAAAGAGATCCCTACGGAGGAGAATGTGATTAGGAAAATATCAGCATGTGCAGAAATGAACAGATTGACACGGGCTATCAAAGAGAAAGAAGAAATTGATTATTATACAATTTGGGAATCTTTTTACCAGTGGTTAGAGAATAGACATAAGAATTAATAGTAAAAGAAGTTCTCTAAAGTATAGAAAATGGACCGTGTTTCCCCGAAATTACGACATGTCCTGATAATAAGACCATGCCATATTTTTCCAGTGGGCAAAAATATATGCCCTCCCCCAATAATAAGACCCCTGAACAACCCCCTCCTCCAGCCCGGCAGAGTGCCACTCACCAACCTAGCAATATCCCAAAGGCGCAAAGCCGCAGGAACCGGGGGGGTGGGGGTGGGGGCAAAGGCGCTCACATTGCTTGACGCCTTTGGGATACCACTAGGTTGGTGGGTGGCGCTGTGCCCAGCTGGAGCGGGGGGGTTGCTGGGCAGCTGTTCTCACGAGCAGCCGCCTGGCAATGCCCCTTTCCAGCCGGGCAGAGCGCCACTCACTGACCCAGTAATATCCCAAAGGTGCTAAGCCACCTGGCGCTCTGCCCAGCTGGAAAGTGAGGTTGCGCGAGCACTTGTTCTGCCTCCAGCTCACATGCCTCCCAGGCTCACCATGCCCAACTCTCCCTGCAGGGTTGGGCCAGGCCGCCACCGCGGCCCTGCCACCACAGCCCCGCTACCACCACCGCCGCCATCCTCTGAGCATAAACGGCTTCCAAACTCCAGAGATCTGCTGCCGAGTCTTCCGGCAGCAACTGCTCTGGGACTACGCTTTATGGTTGTGGGCTGGCTGTTGGAAGACTCTGAGAGTCTCCCTGCAGCCAGCCCCACAACCATAAAGCGTAGTCCCAGAGCGGCCGCTGCCAGAAGATTCGGCAGTGGATCTCTGGAGTTTGGAAGCCGGTTATGCTCGGAGCATGGCGGTGGCAGAAGGGCGGCGGCAGCGCCCTGGCCCAGTCCTGCAGGGAGAGCTGGGCATGGTGAGGCTGGGAGGCATGCGAGCTGGAGGCAGAACAAGTGCTCGTGCAACCTCTCTTTCCAGCTGGGCAGCCACGTGGCTTAGCGCCTTTGGGATATTACTGGGTCGATTAGTGGCACTCTGCCCGGCTAGAAAGGGGGGTTGCCGGGTGGCTGCTCATGAGCGTGGTCACCTCATGGTGGCTTTGTTGTGCTGCTGTGACAGCGCAACGCAGCCGTTTGCCCCTGAGGCTGTGCCCAGCTCTTTGGGCGCCCACTCACAAGAGAGCAGCCACACGGCAACCCCAAACCAATAAGCCCCCCCCCAATAATAAGGCCCAAGGAAAATTTGGGGGGTCAAAAGAAAATCAGACCCTGTCTTATTTTCGGGAAAACACAGTATTAATTGTTAATATAACTAATAGAGTTAAATAAATTATAATGGGATTGTTATAATGTTCGATATACTTAAGGTATTGGAAATTAAGCCAAGATGAGATTAAATAATGAATAAGATTGTATATTTTAATGTTGGCACAAAATATTTGTACCCAGACAACACACTGGTTAATGGGAAATGGATTGTTTATATAAAAATAAAATAAAATAAAAATTTAAAACGTGAAACCCCTCCCCCTTTATCTCTATCCAGCATTGTGTTATTTTTGACACAATCAAATTTATGTTCTGCGCATTCAAGATGAAACAACAGGCATTTCTGAGATTGTAATAGTTGTCTTTCTGCTTACAGTTAGACAGTGTGACTTCGCTGATTCAAGCAGCCAAAAACCTGATGAATGCTGTGGTGCAGACAGTGAAAATGTCCTACATTGCCTCCACAAAGATTATCCGAATTCAAAGTCCTGCTGGCCCACGACATGCTGTGGTGATGTGGCGGATGAAGGCTCCCGAAAAGAAACCTTTGATTAAGAAAGAGAAGCCCGAGGAAACCTATGCAGCTGTCAGGAAAGGTTCGGCTAAAAAGAAGATCCACCCCATTCAAATTATGAGTGAATTCAGAGGGAGAGAAATACCCTGAAATTGTTGTTCTGTTCATTGCACAGCTTGCCTAGATGAGGAGGCCGCTGAGATCAAACCCTTATTTTTCCCCACTACTTTAATGCCATGAATGCACTAACATTTCACATTTGTGAGTTTAACACTGTGTTACATTAAGTCACTTCATTTGTAGCTGATGAAAGATCTGCAGGTTTTTCTACCCAGTTAAGAGGCGCTTTCAAGCACATTATTTTAAACATTTAACTGTGTTTTTGTATATTGATCACTCACTGGTGTGTTTGGCATTTCACCATTTTGCCTATGACATAAAAATATTGACATATGTTGCACTACTAATCATAATATGCCAGGTTTAATCATGGGAAATGTTGCTCAAAATTTAAAGTTGCTCACATGTATCGTATCTCAGTATTGGTTAGCAAACGTGTGGTTGGGAGTCTGACATTTTGTAGAAGGGAATAGATACCGTATTTTTCGGAGTATAAGACCCACCAGAGTATAAGACACACCAAGGTTTTGAAGAGGCAAATTTAAAAAGAAAAGTTTTGCACTCTGCAAAAGGAGGCTTGTAGCCACTGAGGGCTTTTTTGGGGGGGGGGGGGCAAAATTGAGCCAAAAGCGGCCCATTTGTTTGCTCATTACTGCCCTCCCCAGCCCCCAGGAGCTCTCTGAAAGCCTCCTACAAGCTATGCACGGCCATGTTGGTGAAGGGGCGGGGTTTCAGGAGGCAAAAAAATGCTGTATAAAATGCTGTATTCGGTGTATAAGACGCACCCAGATTTTCAGTCTCTTTTCTTTTTTGAGGGAAAAAGGTGTGTCTTATACTCCAAAAAATATGGTACATAAAAGGTTCGCTTCTAACCACTATGGAAGGTGTCTATCTTCGTCAATCTCAGGTACTCTACCAGTGATCTGGGAGTTTAAGAATTTGGCACAGTATCCTAATTATTACTAAAGGTAAAGGTAAAGGTAAAGGTTCTCCTTGCACATATGTGCTAGTCATTCCCAACTCTAGGGGTCGGTGCTCATCTCCGTTTCAAAGCTGAAGAGCCAGTGCTCTCCAAAGACGTCTCTGTGGTTATGTGGCCAGCATGACTAAATGCTGAAGGCACACTGAACACTGTTACCTTCCCACCAAATGTGCTCCCTATTTTTCTACTTGCATGCCTCAGGCGCCTCCTGGTGGCCAACCAGCCTCTCTGGTCCCTGCTCGGAGTCTGAACCATGCCCAGGGTCCTCCATATCTTCCAGAGCTGACTGATAGGGTCCCTCGCTATCGGAGTCCATCGGCAGCTCCAACGGCTCCTGCTGGACCACAACAGAAAATATATAAGATAACAGAAATGGGAAGGTGATCCTTTAAACTTAAACAAAGGTTAGGAAAGCAATACGTGTGCAGTACTTGTTGCCAAAAAACCCTCTGAGTTGAGAGACAAGTATCTATCAAAACACTTTTGTAAAATTCGAGTATGAAACAACCAAAAACTTTCCTTAACCACCGCTAAAATATCCAAATTGCGGATAGCGTAGCAGGAGAAAAACATTCTCTTCTTGGTTTACAATACATTTATGTCAAACCATGAGCTATGTTTGGTTGACTACATCAACTTCTGCAGTCTGGTGGCTATTTCCTCCTTAATGAGATCCTCGTACATAAGTCTGAGGTGCTCACAAAATCCCCTGAAATTGTCCAGCAGAGGGCTAGCCTGGGATAACAAAGGAGTAGCCCAATGAGCTGCTGTGCCTGAGAGCAAGGTGGGATTGATAATAAATCCCACCTTAGCCCGGTCGGTGGGAAAGTCCTCCGCTCTCAAGCTGATAAACAGCTGGCATTGTCCCAAGAAAGCTGGAAACATGGCTTGGCTGCCGTCAAACTTCTCCGGCACAGCCACCGGACATTTCTTCCGAGGCTGGGGGGAATAGCAGGCCCCTGCAGCTGAGCTATCTGACCAGCCAGCAGAGCCACTTGCTGTGCCAACTGGGCGTTCTCAGCATGTAATTGCTCCATTGTGGCTTAATGAAGCTTTGTTTGTTTGGGGCAGGATTCAATGTGTTCTGACCCCCCTCCATCTGGTGATTAACGCCAACACAGGCTTACTGTTAACCACGCTTTATTCACAGTAATTACTCACAGGCAAGACGTTGGCAGCAACCCAGACTCCCACAGATAAGAGATACAATACACACAAGAGCTTCTCCAGCTTGGTATGAACGGTTGTGTCTTGCAAAAGGTCTTCTCCCAAAGTCTCTTCTTATATACTCTCTTGGGAGGAGCCAAGCCACAACCACCCAGGCTTGATTATCTCTCTCTTTTTTTAAACAATCTTTATTGGTTATACATTTTTTTAATAAGACATACAAATACAGCTTTAAGCATACAAACCCTCCCCCCCTCCCCCGGTGACAGTTGTTCACAGCCCAACATTTTTTTTCTTCCTCGTTGTTTAGTCTCTAACCAGCATCTTCTTGTTACAAAATTCAGGGATCTATTACAATACCCACGTTCACTTTTAGTTCCCATTGTTAACAGCTGCTATTTAACTTTCCCAGTTTTAAGTCCCTGCTGTTCTCTTTGTCGCCCACATATACCATAGGTTCCAGCTAAGGTAATGTTCCATTTCTCCTTTGTCCCTCAGCCAACCCGTCATTCTGTCCATTTCTGCACATTCATAAATCTTTTTAATTATGGCATCTTCCGATGGTAAGGTAGTAGATTTCCAAAATTGTGCATAGGTTATTCTTGCAGCCACAATTATATGTAGGCTCAAATGCCATATAGATTGACTCATATTTTCTGGTTTTATGCTTAGTAAAAAAGTCTCGGGTTTCCATTCCATACTTGCCCCAGTAACCTCTCTTAGCCAGTTTTGAATCCTTCTCCAGTATTTCGTGGCCTCAATACAGGACCACCAAATATGGTAGAATGTGCCATCCCTTCTTCCACATTTCCAGTGGGGATAACCCAGGAAACATTTTGGCTAACCTCGTTGGGGGAAAATGCCATCTATAAACCGTATATATTTTCTTTAAATGCTGTAGATATCATGAGTTTAATAGTCTTACTCTGTAGATCTCACCATTTACCCATTTCAATCTCATAGCCAAAATTTATCTCCCATGCTATTAGAAGGCTTTTATCCATCTCTTCTTTAACACCTTGACAGGTCAAAAATTGATAGATCTTCGACAACATTTTCTTATCTCCACCAAACAAAATCTTATCCAACTCCTGAAGGTTTGAGTAGATCCCAAACCGTTCCTTATCGCTTTTAAACCTATTTCTGATCTGTAAATATTCCCACTATTACAGATTCCTGCCCTGCTGCTCTAATTCCATCTTTGTTTTCATGTTGCCATCTTCTATCATAATGTCTTTATATATTATGTTTCTTGTCCAATTAAATACATTGGGGTGTGTTAAGGCCTCCAACGGTGCCAACCAGCACGGAACCCTATGGTAGTACTTTTTCCTCATCTTTTCCCACACCCCCATCAAAATCTTCCAAATATAATGTCCCATGAAATACCTATTGGGGGGGGGGGGGTATCTCTTTCTTGCCAGAGGGAGGCATGCCATCCCTGTGGGAGGTCATGTCCCTCTATAGCCAATAAGCACCTTCTACTCAACGTCACCCAATCCTTCACCCATGTCATAATTGCTGCACTATAATATGCTTCCCAGTTGGGTACTCCGAAGCCTCCCAGTTCTTTACGTCTTTGCAACATTTGGGCTTTAATTCGTGCTTTCTTGCCTTGCCATTAAATCGAGCCACTATTATCTCCAAAGATTTTTTTAAAAAAATGTCCAATTTAGTCGTTGGCATTTGAAACAAAAACAGAAATTTCGGTAGTACATGTGTCTTAACTGTCACAATCCTGCCCATCAAAGACAGTTGTTTACCACTCCAGCTAATCATATCCTTAGATACCTGTTGTAGTAGTTTCATATAATTATCTACTTTGATAGAGGAACATCTCTCCATAAGCCAAATTCCCAGGTATTGTACTTTATGGCCCATGTTAATCCATAACAAGCTTTGTACTCCCCTTTTCTGGTTCAAAGTCATATTCTCATATTCTTTATGTAAAAGCTGTATCCCAGAAACCAGAGGATCCTCTAAAATGAAAACAAGGTCATCGGCAAAAGCCTGGACCTTAAATTCCTGAGCTTTAGCTTGTAACCCTTTAATTTGTATATCACTACTCACTGTTCTAAGAAGGGGTTCTAATGTAAGGATAAACAGTAAAGGAGATAATGGGCATCCTTGTCTTGTGCCTTTAGCAATCTCAATATCACCCGCCTCTTCTCCATTTACCAATAATGTCGCGGTTTGTCGTACATAAATTGCCCGAACCGCGTTTAAGAAGTTGTCTCCAAACTTCATATTTTCTAACTGTGACAACATAAACTTCCAATTTACCCGATCGAATGCCTTCTGTGCGTCAAGAAACATAAAGGTCACTTGTTTGTCCGGCCAGGCTTCATAATATTCTAAGGCATCCAAAATAATTCTAACATTATCTTTCAAATGCCTCAATGGCAGAAAGCCCTTCTGATCAGAATGTATAAATTTGCTAAGGAAATTTTTAAGTCTATCTGCCAGTATAACTCCAAATATTTTATAATCCACATTCAAAAATGAAATGGGCCTATAATTTTTAATTTGGGTACAGACACCTCCAGCCTTAGGCAAAAGGGTTATATAGGCCTCAGCCCACGATTTTGGTGCGATAGAATCCGTCAAGACAGCATTAAATATTACTATCATATCTTGTCCTAGGATTTCCAAAAAAGTTTTAATAAATTTCAACTGGCAAACCATCCATGCCAAGAGTTTTGCTGTTTTTCACTTTTTTGACTGCCTTTTCTAGTTCATCTATTGTTATATTTTGGTTTAGTACCCCTTTCACTTCATTTGAAACCTTAGGTAGATTTGCATTATCTGAGAATTCCTTAATTTGGTCCTCAGAAATTTCCTCTCTACTATATAATTGCTTAATAAAACCTTGAATAATTTCCTGTTTCTCCCCCTTGGTTTCTACTAATTCCCCTTTACTATTCTGCAGTTGTGCTATACGTCTGCTCTCTCTTTCTTTCCAAAGTCTATATGAGAGCCAACGGCCCGGTTTATTAGCATGTTCAAAAAAGTTTTGCTTAATCCTCCTAAGTTTCGGAGCAACATCCTCCTGGTCTAGAAGAGATATCCCGTGCTTAATTCTAGCCACTTCTTCTTTTTTCTTATCGTCTAACGGGTCCTGTTGCAAGGCTTTTTCCACCACCTCCAATTTGGCTACCCATCTTGCCCTCTCTTCTAATTTTTTCCTCTGTGTGCCTATTGTATATTTAATGGCTAGGCCCCTCATAAAGGCCTTGGCCGTATCCCAAAGCATTTGTGGGGTTACTCCCTTCCTATTTCCTTAAAAAATAAAACCTCATTTCCCTTTTAACATTTGTTGAAATTCTTGTTCTTTCACTATCTCTGTATTCATCATCCACCTTCTCTTCCTCCCCGCCTTACTCCTTTCCACACCAATACAAGTGGATTATGATCAGCCCAGGTATTAATCTCAATCGCTACTTCCTTAATCAGGTCCCCAATTTCTGGTGTCATCCAAGCCATGTCGATCCTAGAACAGGATTGGTGTCTATGTGAAAAGAAGGTAAATTGTTGTTTCTGTGGGTGGAATTCACGCCTTTAATTCATATTCCTCCCTCATGTCTTCAAAGGTTTTGGGGAGGGCTCTCCTCCTTTCTCTTAATTCCCCCCCCCCTTTTGGACGTTTCCTGGGTTATAGTCCATTGTCCTATCTGCCACAGCATTATAATCACCCACCACACATATGTGGTCATAGCCTAACTCTGCAATTTTTTGATGCAACTTTCTAAAAAAGGTACTCTAATTATTGTTCGGCGCGTATATGACCGCCAGCAAAATTCTATATTGACCAAATTTCAATTCAACCATTAAAAGCCTCCCCTCCTCATCAGTATACACCAATTTAGAATCGGTATGATCTTTAACATACAGCACAATACCCCTTTTCTTTTCATCTGCTAAACTTGTGTGCGTTATACCCAACCGGAGGTAATGCAACACATTTTGCTGGTGGTTCACTATGTGTACTTCTTGCAGGCATGTCAGATCACAATTCTTTTTCCGTAGAGCATTCAGTATTTTATTTCTCTTTCTTAGTGAATTCAAACCATTTATGTTTAAAGAAATTAAGTGGAGTTCATCCGCCATGTTTATTTATGTAGGGCTTTGGATTTTGTTGTCTGCCTCGTCTGCGGTTTTGACTCTCATTTCCCCTTTTCTTGTCTCCCGGGGCACTATTCTTTCACTCCTCTCCTCGGCTCTTGTTATCCAATTCTCCATAATTACTCTGGGTTCCCCTCTTCAACTGACTTTCCATAAAGTCTTGTGTATCTTGCAATGATTCAATCCGAAACCTTTGGCCTTGCCAGAGGAAAGACACCCCTTCTGGTAAAAGTCACCTATACATCACCTGAAGTTTCCTCAATTGTGTTGTTAGGTCCTGATATTTCTGCCTCCTTTTCCTCACTCTTCTTGGTATCTGTTTTAGTACTGTCACCATCTCCCCTGCGTATATGGTATTCTGGTCATGTGCCTTCTGGTAAATTTCTTCTCTCAGAGATTGTTTGTTAAACCTCATGTACACATTACATGGCAGTTTCTGTCTCCTAGTATAGGAGGTATAAACCCTATAGACGTCATCAACAGCTTCGCTTTCTCGGCGAGCCCTGCAATCATCTCAACCATAATTTCCTTTAATTCCTTCCCTCTCTCCTCTGGAACATTTTGAAATCTAAGAAAGAAGACTGACCTTTCTAATTCCAACACAACAATCTCATCTTCCAATTTTCTATTGATATGAAGCTGCCTCATCTCCCACCTCACCATGTTCCCTTCACTTTCCTTCATTTTTACTCCTAAACCTTGAATTTGACCCTCCCGTTTCTTCATTTTTGCCCAGATCTCCTTGCCAAAAAAACCTCTGATTTGAGAGGCAAGTATCTATCAAAACACTTCTGTAAAATTCAAGTACAAAAGAACCAAAAACTTTCCTTAACTTTCCTTAACCACTGCTAAAATATCCAAATTGCGGATAGCATAGCAGGAGAAAAACATTCTCTTCTTGGTTTACAATACATTTATGTCAAACCATGAGCTATGTTTGGTTGACTACATCAACTTCTGCTGTTGCCTCAGCCATTCTTTCTGCAGCTTATCTTTGGGTGTCATCTTTCTAGTGTATTCCTGGCTGGGGAATTCTGAGAATTGAAGTCCATATATCTTCAAAGTTACTAAGTTTGAGATACACTGCTGTATGGAATCAAATGTTAGATCCTGAAGGAGCAAGATAACAAGATGATTGATGGTTTTGAACTAGTGTCAACGAAGATTCCTGGGGCCACCATGGACAGGCAAGAAAATAAAGGCATGGCAGAAAAATTAATCCAGAGTTCTCACTCGAGGGAGAAAAGACCAGGCAAAAATTAAACTACTTTGGACATATTTCACATTATGTGACAATCCGCTCCCTTGAAAAGTCTATAATGCTGGGAATGGTGAGAGGAAATAGAAGAAGAATTTGCAACCGCAAGATCCATGGACTCTGTTATGGTAGAAATGGATACTCCATTAGAAAACCTTAAACACTAGATTGGGGGAAAAATCATCTTGGAGAATGTTTTTCTATGCAGTCTCTAAAAATCTGACCCTGATTTGATAGCACACAATCAGACAATTACTACACCTGATTGATTTAATTTTATTTTATTAAATATTGATTAAGTGGAAGATTACTGAGTGGTTTTCTAAAAAACCCTAGCTGTCTGAAGGGTATAACACTTCTATCTTGCACCCCTCAGTGGTCTTGGGGTGGCCATCAGTTGATTGGGACAGGGGTAGGTTCTGCCCGACTTTACTGCCAGTTTGTGCATGTGCGTGTGCATGCTCAGTTCAATTAAAAAATTTTAGCAGTAGACTTATATACCGCTTCATAGGCCTTTCAGGCCTCTCTAAGCGGTTTACAGAGAGTCAGCATATTGCCCCCAACAATCTGGGTCCTCATTTTACCCACCTCGGAAGGATGGAAGGCTGAGTCAACCCTGAGCCGGTGGGATTTGAACCGCTGAACTGCTGATCTAGCAGTAGCTTGCAGTGCTGCATTTAACCACTGCGCCACCTTGGCTCTATTTGTTCTGCCCATGCGCAGAACTAAAAAAACAAGATGGTGGCAGTGGCCGGGGAACCGGTTTGGGGGCATGGCAGACCTGGGTCGCTGCTGGTTCCAGCGACCCAGGCCGCCATACCACTACCAGTTGCGCCGAACCAGTAGGGACCCACCACTGGATTGGGAGCTCTCCTGACCAAACAAGCTCTTTGAGACTCTCCCTTTCAATTCCAGTTTATAGTCCCATGGGTGACTTTATCTAGAGCCAAGATCTTGTAGAAGGGCCTTCACTCTTCCTCAAGGATAAAAATCATGGGGAGGGGGAAATGAATAAAACTTCAGGCTCTTCTCTAAAACAGCAATCTTGATTCATCTCTTTGTGACAGTCCTTATTCCATCATGATGTCCTTCCAGTACAGTCCATGTCTGGGTTTAATTTCCATTTCTCTCTGACCCACAATATTCAAATTAAAAATTCGCTTCCTTCCATTCCTAGGCTGAACCATCTCCATCAAAAAAATATTTTTGTTTGCTTCCTAAGGATTCTGTGGACATCCTCCCCTTCCACTGTTCTCCTTCCTAGGGGCAAATTGGTTCCCCTCATCAGCAATTTATTTCAGTGCTGAGTTGAATTGCTGCAATCCCACATCAAGGGGGGAAAAAGATAAAAACTCAACAGCTTCATGTGTAATTTGTCCAGCTGTTCAAATGTTGGTAATGGATTCTGGCACAAAATTTGTAGGGCTTCAAGATCAGAAGGAGGAACTGGTCTTTTAGAGGCATTTCCCCTCTGAAATTTTGGTTCATCTTTATTTTTAGAAAGTTTCTAAAATTATCTCATGTAAATAGTGATGCTTTATCTTTCTCAAAGTCAAACAAAGAATTATATATAAGGAATATTCTGTATCTCTCTATATAAAAGTCAAATGCCACCCACTCATCACAAACTCTAACTATAAAACCTACAAACTTGAATTTTAGCATGTATGTTCCTCTTGGTTTCTAGGTGCTCACTAAGAAAGGATTTTTCAAAATGACCATCAGATCATTAGTATTTCTTATACAGTAATTAACCCGCTCTGATACTAAGGAGTTCTGCTCTCCCTCCCCACCTGAAAAGAACTCTGTTCCAACTGCTAGTTGCCTCACATTCTGTCACCTCAGTTCAAACTGGCAGATGTTCCACTCTTTCACTCAGGAGTCGTCTGGGGCTCATTACAGTAATAAACATCAGTACGTCACCAAAATGTCTATGCCTTCCACCTACGGAACTGTTTCTGGATTCAAGGTGGCAGGAGCGACATTCCCTTATGTGTTTCAATCAGCGACCACCACTGAGCCAATGGATTGAACTGGAGTAAACCAGATTTCTCCTGCATTGCCCGATCACATTGTTTCGTCGTGAAGCACGGGTATCCAGCTAATTTGTATATAAAATTAACCATTAATACATCTCTTTCAAAGATGCAATTAGATATCATATATAACACTTTACATTTGAAATCTCAAAGCAGAGCACACCCTTCTGCTCAATAAAGCAGGGAAGAAATGTGGTGCAAAACTACTTGAGGGGTGTCCATGGCTGAGGGTGGATTTAAACCTTGGTCTTCCTAATGCCAACCCATCTTCTCACCCTGAGCTCAACAAGTAAATGTTGATACTATTTTACTATGATAGATGCTAAAGGTGTGAACATACAGTTTTAATTTAAAGTAGGTTTCTTTTCTGTTTTCCTGCTAGATTTTCTCCATTCCTGGTGATTACGTCACAGACCATAACAGCTAAAGAATTGTTTTAGATATTAATTATACAATCCAATTGCTAAGTATGTGATATTCTATAGTTCTCTTTCTCATCTCCAAAATACCAAATTTCTATTTCAATTCCATCATGATAACAAATTAATGTTTGCTAAAGAAACATCACTCATTTCAACATCAACATATTTTTGATTGATTGAAATGTAGTACCATCTCTGGAACTGTAATTTTTCCTCCTCAATTCTAAATTCCTTCCATTAAAAAAAATGATTATTTTGCACTGATTTTCATGCACAGACCATTAAAAGGGGAGGAGGTCATTATTTTTTGATTCCAAAATATATCTAAGTACATGAAAATGACCTCTTAACATTTTGAAAATGTAACATCCCAGAGGGGTCCCAATTGTCAAAATTTGCAAAATGAAATAGTTTAGATGAATGCAGTGGTGAAATTATTATTTTTTTACTACCGGTTCTGTGGGCGTGGCAGGGGAAGGATACTGCAAAATCTCCATTCCCACCCCACTCCTGAGGGAAGGATACTGCAAAATCCCCTTTCCCTCCCCACTCTGGTGCCAGCCAGAAGTGGTATTTGCTGGTTCTCTGAACTACTCCAGAACCTGTCAGAACCTGCTAAATTTCACCCCTAAATGAATGTGTTTTCAAAGCGTTTATTGAAGATGAAAGGGTTTTAAATATCCAATCTTGTAGTTGAAATGGTCAGAGATTTCATTGTCAATCCCTCCACCATGTTACTAACCATTGTAACATTCTGAAACCAGAAAGGTGACTTTCTGAACATAGCTGTCAGGGTTCTGACTGATGTCCTAATTAAATTATGAGCCTTGAACCAAACTTCAAAAGAAATCCAGTTATTTATTATGTCGGCACCTTCCAAGTGAAGCCAACTCTGACTTCACTTAATTTACATCTCGGCTCTGACTCCGTTTCCCTCCTCCCCCCCCCAAGGTGTGTCATCAGTCACATTCTCCAACAAAGCAATTTCGTGGGTTGTAGAGATCACTCCCCTCCGGCCACTGTGGGTAACCATGGAAATGGCCTGGACAGAGAGATGGCTGGAATGTGCTTTTGTTTTGACTGAAGTGCTGCCTCGCTGCAGCTGCAAAGTTCGTTTTCCCATCCCCCTTGCCAATGGCAACTCGAGAGCTGGCCAAGGATGCTTTGTGAGTTGACATCAGCATGGAAAGGAACAAATGCATCTTGGGCTGAGTTTTATCATTCTACTGCCCTGCCTCACATGGATAGGCCATTAGTGAGTAGCAAGCATCCTGTTAGATCATCATGGAGATTGACCTAAAAGCATTTTCACATCAGGATCCTAAGCCAATTGGAAAGCAATATCAGGTTTCAGGGTTCCATAATGATCATTTCTGCACTAGAGTCTACAATGTTTTGCAACCATTATTGTGCCAGAACAATAGTAATGCAGGCTGGTTTTATATTACTTCAATAATGACTAAGCGATGCTACAAAGATGCTTTAGCCTATCACTGTGAATGTCAGTAATGTTGCAGAAGAGAGCTGATTTATTCCAATGTAAGGTAAAATTGGGGTTGTGGTGGCTCAGTGGCTAAGACGCTGAGCTAGGTAATCAAAAAGTTCAGGTGTTCGAATACCTAGTGCCACGTAACAGAATGAGCTCCTGTTACTTGCCCCAGCTTCTGCCAACCTAGCAGTTCGAAAATGCAAAATGCAAGTAGAAAAATAGGAACCACCTTTGGTGGGAAGGTAACAGTGTTCCATGCGCCTTCGGCCACATGACCACGGAGACGTCTTCAGACGGTACTGGCTCCTTGGCTTTGAAATGGAGATGAGCACTGCCCCCTAGAGTTGGGAATGACTAGCACATATGTGTTAGGTGAACTTTTACCTTTAAGGTAAAGTTAATTCTTTTTTTTTTTAAGTGATTGTTCTTTGGGAATGGGAGGTTGTGACTCAGTTATTCAATTGGAGGGAAGTTTTGGCTACACTCCTCCTCCCTCTTGAGCTATAGGGCTCTAGAGAGAGCTGCAAAGTCATAAAACTGCCTGGTCTTCTGTATAAGAGCTAGAAGAAAGGAACAATGTGGGTATGGTCATGGTGGATGTGGCCTACGCAGCCTCCTGAACCATGGCAGGGGGGATTTTCATCCTATCCCGGGCTCTTGAAGCCTTTCGGCCGAACCGGTCTGAACTGGTAGGAACCCACCTCTGAGTAGTTCCATGGAAGATCAGAAGTGGGGGGTATCAGCTTAACAAAATGGTGGTATGGCTATCTGGGAGGACCACTTCTGATCTTCCATGGAACTACTCAGAGGTGGGTTCCTACCAGTTCAGACCGGTTCGGCCGAATAGGTAGTAACTCGGCCGTCCACGTACCCGAACCGGTTCTATCGGTGGTGCCATCTTGCTTTTTGCTTTTTCTGCACAGCAGCTTTTTACCTACTGCTTATGCGTGCGTAGTGCGCATCAAACACCCGCTCACGAAGCACGTCCCTGAGTGAACCGGCAGTAAAAGAATCCGGAACACACCCCTGGAACTACTGCTGAAAGACGTTTGACTTCATGGAGCTGGAGATTGGCTTCCAGATCAGGAGAAAATTGTTGGCAGGATACCTCAAGGGGGCTCCTGCTCAGATGAGCAAGCCGCAAATTCTGATGCTGGAGGATCCTTGGATCAGAGGGCCAAAATCATTTTACAAGGTGGAGACAGATGGGAAAGATCAGTGGGTCTTGTGGGGATTGTTCTCTCCTGATTTCAGACTTGCTTGGGACCATGCAGAGACGCCATTTAAATAAATCAGCATCATTTTCTGGAGAGTGAAGGTGATTTCCGGAACAATATGTGTACAAGCAATCATACAAACTAGAATTTCACAAGGAAGCATCTGCTGTATCTGTTCATTCCTTTTATTTAAAGTCCAAGATTTATCTTGGGAACAACTTTGTTTCCCCCACTTTGATATTTATAAGTCATAGAAAAACTCAGTGCGATAAAACACAGTTGCTAATCAGGTATAATAAATATTATTTGGCACACATGTACAGGGACTCCTTGTGTTTCTTTTAGGCATGATATTTCTGGGCAGGAGGGGATTGCTGTGGTTTTACTACTGGTTCGCAATCCGCGTCAGACACACGCTGCACACATTGTTCAATGTATTGCATCGTTCAATGTAAACTGTTCTTCGTTCATGTGCAGAACAATTTACAGCAAACTCTGCACGCCCAGTAATTAAAAACCAAAATGGTGGCGGCCCAGAAGTGGCGAGGGAACCGGTTCTGGGGTGTGGCAGGCCTGAGTCACTGCCGGTTCTGTGACCCAAGCCTGAATTTCATTACCGGTTCAACCGAACAGGGACCAACCCACCTCTGTTTCTGGGGTTTGTGATGTAAAATGGATTTTACAATTAAACATTGCCTGATGAAAAGGGCATTTGTTGAGGTTAAGCAACCTCTGCGGCAGTGGTGGGTTGCTAACATGTTTACTAGAGGTTCGCTCGTGTTCGCACGTGCGCTCAACACTTCTGTGCAAACGCGGATGCATCCGGGTGGGTGGGCGGAGCCTCCTGCCGCTGCTACTATCGTTTCGCCCGAACCCAGAGCAACCCACCTCTGGTCTGCGGGCTTGGAACAAGAATGAGAAGCAAAACTGAGAAATCTGCCTATAAAGAAAGATTTATTCTTGAAATCTTGGATAACACAGATCAGAGGGAAGGCAGCAACTAAGAGGCTTAGCCCAAGGCGAGAAGGATGCTTGTCCATTATATAATTAAGTGAAGCGAAATTTGCCTCCAAGTTGAACTGGGGGAATAAAATTTAAAAGAAGAAAGAAAGTAGTTTTGGGCAAATATACTTCTAGCTGTTGGCTAACTGCTTCATTTATGGTGTCATTCAAAATCTACAGCCTACAAGATACTTTGTGTCACAGAAGAAAGGTGAGGGGTTTTTGATTAATGGGTTCTGGAAAATAGACTGAATTTTCTCCCGAGTGGCAGCACAGCCATCTCTTTGACCTTTTTGTTGTTGTTGTTTTTTGCAAGTTTGTTGGCCTGTAGTAGTCAACATGATCTCTCACCCCAACACCTCTTGTGGCCACAGAGTGAAAAACAAAAGAATAAGGGGTTTGTTTCAAGCTTCCATAATTTCCCATGGGGAAAATATTAGAAACTGTCTGAAAACCCAGTGTTGCCCAGATATTTATTTATAGGGGGAAAATGTCTGGACCAAATGTAATTTCTAATGTTGGAGTTTCCCCCTTACCAGTGGGAGTCCCCTTGTGGAGTACTGTGAAGCCATTACCATGGTAACTCCGCTGCGCTGTACAATAGAAGCCATTTTATGGCAGTACAGTAGAAGCCATTTTAAGGCACAACAGATTGTATCTAAACAGAATACACATCCTGAGGGATGTTAGGGATGTCTTACCCCCACATTATTTGTTTCCAGAGAGTAAGTCATCTGTGTGCCAAGTTTGGTTGAAATTGAGTTATCCTGTAACATAAAGACACACACACACACACAGGTAGGTAGGTAGGTAGGTAGGTTGGTAGGTAGGTAGCAGGAGTGGGTTCCTGCCAGTTCTAACCTGTATATAAGTCTAACTGCTAACCTCTTCTATAGAAGAGGTTCCACAACTCTACAGTGCCGTTTAGAACCGGTTCCAGCTCCCTCCCCCCGCCCCTCCACACATCATCAAGATGAAGAGCGAGAGGAGGAATTCTGGGAGTTGAAGTTCATAAGTCTTAAAGCTGTCAAGTTTGAACACTCCTGGGGTTGTTTTTCTAAAGGGTTAAGGGTGCAAGGGTCTTGTAACTTGACAGCTTTAAGACTTGTGTGCTTGAAATGCCAGAGTTCCTGAGCCAACATGACTGGAGGAGGAATTCTGGGAGTTGAAGTCCACAAGTCTGAAAGGTGTCAAGTTTGAACACCCCTGGGTTTTTTTTTTCTAAAGGGTTAGGAGTGCAAGGGTCTTGTAACTTGACAGCTTTAAGACTTGCGTGCTTCAAATGCCAGAGTTTCTGAGCCAACATTTTGGTTGCTAAGCAAGAGCGTTGTTAAGTGAGTTTCACTACATTTTACAAGTTGGCCGTGCCCACCCAGTCACATGGCTGCCAAGCCACTCTCACCTGGTCACATGGCCGGCAAGCCACTCCCACAAAGCAGGCCACACCTACAGAAGAGGTTCTAAAAACTTTTGAAACCCACCACTGGTAGGTAGGTAGGTAGGTAGGTAGGTAGGTAGGTAGGTAGGTAGGTAGGTAGGTAGGTAGGTAGATAGATAGATAGATAGATAGATAGATAGATAGATAGATAGATAGATAGATAGATAGATAGATAGATAGATAGATATAGTTGGGGTTTTGTTTCTTGGGAAAAAAAATTGCCTCTTCTTAATGCCTTTTAATTTCTTCAAATTCTATTTTTCTAAAATGTTCCCCCAGTTATTTCTATTTTTATTTAAATCACAAATCCCCAATTATCTGTACCTGAACAACATAGCGATCTTTATTATCATTGGGTCCTTATGGTATATTTGGATTTAATTGACATTTCACCAATAATCTCAGGAGGTGAATAGATTCACATCACTCTGATTTACATTGCATGCTGGCTGGGGAATTCTGAGAGTTGGTTCACATATCTTAAAGATGCTGAGATTGAGAAATACTGCTCCAGAACATCCCAAATATATGGACAGATGTATCATTCACTGTGAAGTTCCTCAGAAGGAACTGCTGATGCAGTCTGGGACGGTGACATAGTTGGTATTCCGCCGGTTCCGACTGGTTCGGATAAACCAGTAGCTGAAATTTTGAATAGTTCAGAGAACCAGCAAATACCACCTCTGGTTGGGGGCCCTGTTGTTTCCTGTCCCATTTTCCCTTGGTTTTGAGCTCAACTGATTCATGGGGCAGAGCAGATTGGCTCACCTCAGCTGAGGATTTGGAATCCCACCACTGGATGATGAAACCTGATTTCTGATTTCAATGAGCATTGCTCAGTCCTCAGGGAGATGGAAGAACAAGTAAAAGAAGTTTAGAGGTTAAATTGTAAAAAAAACACAAGATACACAGTTGAATATGTTGGTTTCCATGCCCTATAAAGCCTAGAGCTCTTGTTTTTGTTTTGAAGCCTGGGTGAAATTTTGCTCTTGTGCTAATGAAGTTATGCCAGAAAAAGACAATGCAGACAAACAAAAGACAGCCAAAACTATCCCCACAGGCACCATGAATTTAAACATGGAGAACTAAATAATACAACACTATCAATATTCTATAGATCTAATATTTAGTGTTCAAAAATAAAATAAATCCCAAAAGAGGAAGAGGTATTCAAGCTAAAGGGTAGCAAATTAGCAATGTGAGGATAAATATGCCAAAGACTCTAAGAATCCCAAATATTGGAATAATTGTTAAAACAATAACATTAAAATGGTGGCAGTTGATATTTCAGTCAAATATAGGGGAGACCAAGTATGCGGCTGTCAGTCTTGGGACAGGGGTGGATTCCGGCTTCTTCTACTGCTGATTTGCTCAGGGATGCGCTTTGAGCGTGTGTGCTTGCTTAATGTGTGCTATGCATGCATGTGCAGTAGGTAAGAACCAATGGAACCAGTTTGGGGGCGTGGCCAGCCAAGTTACTACCTACTCGGCCGAACCGGTCCAAACCAGTAGGAATCCCCCTCTGTCTTGGGAGGTAATAGATATTTGCACATATTCACAAGAGGTAGTCTGAACTTTGCAAAACCTAATGATCCAGCATTTAATAATACACGAATACACTGCAATTTAACATCTGATTACCAGCTGTTGAGCTGAAGGTGGGCTCTCCAGAGGCCAATTTTCTCAGCAACCTAAGTAGCTAGAATCACTGGCAATTGGATTTTTTTATTATTATTTTTAACAAGGGCAAGTGGGAGGCGTGTTTAAAGTCAATGGTTTCCATTTTGGCTCTCTGCCAGCATTTTCCATTCTAAAATATCTTGAGATACTAATTTGCTGGAACTGTTCTGGGAGAGGGAATGATTACTACCAACCGGACCCCTGAAGTTATGAATTATTGGTTATTATGGTTATGCTTATACATAACATAGCAAAAATTATAATATGATAATATAATAAATATTATGTCATATATAATATGATAATATAATAAATAAATAATATGATAATATAATAAATATGATAATATAATAATAAATGGACACAGTGGCTCTGCCTAAGATGTTGAGCTTGTCAATCAGAAACGTTGGCAGGTTGGCGGTTCAAATCCCTAGCACTGCATAACGGATTGAGCTCCCGTTACTTGTCCCAGTTTCTGCCATCCTAGCAGTTTGAAAGCATGTTAAAATTCAAGTAGAAAAAAATAGGAACCACCTTTGGTGTGAAGGTAACAGCTTTCTATGCGCCTTCGGCATTTAGTCATGCCGGCCACAGGACCACGGAGACGTCTTCGGACAGCGCTGGCTCTTCAGCTTTGAAACGGAGATGAGCACTGCCCCCTAGAGTCGGGAACAACTAGTACATATGTATGAGGGGAACTTTTACCTTTACTTAATATAATATATATTTCATATTATAAATATTATTCAATAAGTGTATGATCTGATTTTCCTCCAAGGGCTCAACAGACATAGCATTCTCATCTCCATCTTTTTCCACAATAATAAATATGTGAGGTAATTTTGGCTACTGATTAGGTTTGAAAGCTAAATTACAGCTTGGTGTCCATAACTTAATGTACATCTGCACTTCAAGAAGGATATTACCACACGTAGTTCATCTAGAATGCCTTCTTCCTGACAACTGTTAAAGGCATTATTTTAAAAATAATTTAACCCCATTCTAAAACCCTACCTGAAATCAAGGCAGAGTGGAGTTTATAGAGAAAACATGAGTTGCCATGATTTATATTTGGTCATGTGTGCTGAAACGATGCTTTTCAGTATACTCACAAATCCCACCAAGATAGCAGAAAATTGTTTTCTGAGTGTTTTCGGAAGCAGCATTTCATCTTCTTGAAGTTATTCATTTAGGCTATTCATTTATCCATCTATAGCTAGGCAGAAGAAAAGCTTTTGAATTTATGTTTACTTTCATATGGTTTAGAATTGCAGTTCTCATTTTTTTATATTCTTACTTACATGCCACAGTCTAATACGGGAGGTGCCAATTTATTTTCCAACTCTTGTCAGAAATGGTTTAACAGATTTGGATACTATTGCATTGGTTACATTTAAATAAATTATTTATTTGTGGTTTCATCATTATTAGTATTACAACAGGGGTGTCAAACTCAAGGCCTGGGAGCCAGATCCGGCCTGCGGGGTGCTTAGATCTGGCCCATGGGGCCACCCTGGAAACAGGGAAGGACTAACTCACTGTGCCTCTGCCAGCAAAAATGTAGCTCATGAGCCCGTTTTCACTGGCAAAGCACTTAGGCCACCACAGGCACCCCTGACACGAGTGATGTTGAGTTGGCCATGCCCACCCCAGTCCCCTTAGGTCAAACTGATGGGCCTGATGTGGCCCTCAATGAAATTGAGTTTGACACCCTTGTATTACAATTATGAGATTTATCATTACAAAACCAGAATGTCTTCAAGGAAGCAAAAAAAAAAAACCATCAAGCTTGCTAAAAATGAATTATGTCCATACCTTTGCACTTCATTACCATCCCACTGGTGACTGTAGAGTGATGACTTTCATCCAAGAAAATGCCATCCATAATTATAGACAAAATCTCTGCAGAAACTAAGGCCTGCAAATTTCTTGAAAAGACTTGGTGTGATGGTGCCACTAAACAAGAATGCAGTAAGTAAGGAAATCCCCAAGCTGCCAACTGACCCAAGAAAGTATTAGACCTGCAACTGGGTATTAGTTGGGAGCCTGATTTCAGTCGGCATTTGTTAACAGTGGAAGTGATGTTTGGGCACCTCCCTCTGTGATGTATGCCTTTCCTATTGCTTTGGAGAGAGAGAAGAATGGGAACAGCAGGTAAGTTTGATGGGGGCTTTCCTAGCTGAATTAGAGAGATTTGAAAAGTGTATTGAGAGATTTCTCACAAAGTTCTGGCCAAGATGAACAAGATGTGTCACTATACCTCTCTGCTTTTCTTTGTCCATTTTCTGATAAATATTTATTTATCTACACACACACACACACACACACACACACACACACACACATACATGGAAATGTTGGATATAAAGGTAATTTCTAATGTTGGATTTTCCCCCTTACCAGAGGGAGCCCCCTTGTGGAGTACCATGAAGCTGTTACCATGAGAACTCCCACTGCACTGTACAGTAGAAACTATTTTATGGCAGTACGGTAGAAGCCATTTTAGGGTACCATAGGCTGTATCTTAACAGAACACAACCCCGAGACTAAAGATGCTATCAATTATTGTTGTTGTTGTTTTAAATACTTAGGAACCATTCTGAGGGAGTTTCTGGAAAATGTAGCTAATACTGTTGGATGATGTTTTGCTCTGCAGCATGCCAGCTTCTCATTTCATTTCAGTTTTTTTTTTAATTATAGAAATATCTCTCTTCATCTCCCTCTTTAAATCAAATGAAACAGATGGTGCTTAGGGAAGTGTTGGAACTGTCAATCACTTATGTTGGGGGCACCTCTGGCGGCCCGAGTACTCTGCCAGCGAAAACGGGCTCCTGACCTCCATTTTGGACTGTGAAGGCTTCCTGCCACCCTCTGCCAGTGAAAATGGAGCTTGAGAGGGCTGCTCACGGCTCTCTCGAGCTCCGTTTTCAATGCCAGAGGCATCATGGGCTGGTTCTTTGCTGTTTCCAGCAAAGAACCTGTGGGCCAGATCTAAGCACCCCACGGGCCAGATCCGGCCTGTGGGCCTTGAGTTTGACACCCCTGCTCTAGCGCAATGCTGCTAGATTAGTTTAATGCCCAAACCAAGCAAAACCAATCAGCCAACAACAACACAAAAAAGATGAGAGAATAATTCAAATCAAATTTAGATTTATGTAGTTTCATAAGCTGGTTTATTTATTTATTTATTTCTATGTCTCCTGTCTTTATTTATTTATTTTGTCAACTCAAGACACACCTATGCTCCCATTTCCTATTTTGCACACGGCAACAACCTAAGACGTTTAACTTCTGCCAGTTGGCTGTGATGTTCCAATTATATTTTTTCTTGTCAACCATACATACCGAAGACAGTATGCCAAAAGCAAATGCTAGAGGTTGAGGGAGAGCAGAACTTGTACAATGCATCCTGATTAATATAATTCCTTTCAGTTATTGCCTTTATCCACACAACAATGGTCTATAAAAATGAAGCAACAAGAGCAAAATGGCCACAGTTATTTGAGTAATTATAATTTTATTCTTGGAACCACCTCTATCAGATAAATACTGTTGTAAGAAGTTTGACAAGAATATAAGATTGATTAATGGAATAAAAAACTTCTCTTGACAGTTGCTATACCATAGGTGGACTTCCAAACTAATGCAAAAGAGAAAAGAAATCAAAAAATAATTTCATACCACCCTGATAGGTATTTTTGCCCAGACCAAAGCCAAAATATCTTTACTGCAGTCAATGTCCACCCCATAAAACATATTGCATACATATAGGTATGGCTTGGTACCAATTTATCTGAGGGTCCATCTCTTGCCAGCCACATCTACCCGACCCATCAGAGCAGGGAGGCAGAGAATGTTGTGGGACCCATCCCTGAGGGAGATACACCTGGTGGGAAACAGAAGAAGGGTCTTCTCCGTGATGGCTCCCTCTCTCTGGAACATCATTCCCCCAGAGATTAGAATGGTCCCCACTCTAATACTCTTCCGGAAAGCACTGAAGAACTGGTTCTGCCAGAGGGCCTGGGGAACCCAGAGCAGGATGGAGCCCATTAAATGCCTCGTGTGATCTGCTGTCACTGGGACGGAGGTGAGTGAAAAGTGGAGGGTTGATTTTGTTATATTGTATTATATTAATTTATTTGATTCTTTTTGTTAGTTTTTATTATTTTAAATGTGGTCTTATATTCTGTAAGTCTCCTTGAGTCACCATGGGCGAATAGGTAGCAATATAAATTCATATAAATACATAATATTGATTATCCAATTAGATAAACAGGTCAGTCAGACTGCTATGCATCTTATAACTTACAATTTGTGTGTTGTGGTCTGCCTGTGCCCTGCGGAGCTGGCAGCAGATTCAGACAGTGAGGAGGTTGGGGAGGAGCATGGGCCAGTCCTGGAATCTGGGGAAGGTTCAGATGAGGGCTCTGTGTCAGAGGCAGAGTGGGGGCCAGGACCATCTGGGAGTTATGTGCTGCCTCTGGAGCCTCCAGAATCTGACATCAGCGAGACAGAGGGACAGTGGGAGCCTGTTCCCAGTATGTGCATGCGCACAGCTGCCTGAAGGCAAGAACACTTAAGACATAAAGGAGGAACAAACGGATGTGAGACTTTGTGGGAAGCAACTTTGTTCGTTCTGATCGGTTTAAATTCTGACCCTCTATTTTGACTCTGTGCTCCATTTGGCCTTTCAAAACGAATTGGCAATTAGGTCTTTGGCATCGTTTCAAGGAACATAAAAGTGGGTGCTTATCAGGCTTACCCTGAAAGACTGTGGCAGACTTCTGTCAGACTCTTAACAGAGCGGTTTTATTATGAGTTTTATTATTTTTTAATTACAGAAATAAACATTCCATCTTTCCCTTTGCAATGTGTTATCTGGGTACAAACATCTTTGTGCAACGTCATTCCTCTTTTGCCACATCTTTCACATTCATATTAATATTATTTCCCTAAGTTTAGAATTATAATATATTGAGCATTTAAATGTTATAAAACTCTTCATTTTTCTTCTTAGTATCTTCTAGTAACAATATCATATCAACATTAAACATCATTATTCTCATCATACACATACTAACAGTTTTCATCTTATTTATATTTCTATCTAAATGTATTGTCTACTTATTTTTTAGCTTTCCTCATTTCCAAACTCCATTTTTCTCTCCAATCATTGGTAAAACACTTCCCAAATCATATAATATTAAGTTTGCTCTTTCTCCTTAATTGCTAATGTTAATCTGTTCATTTCTGCACATTCTAATATTTTCCTCATCACCTTCTCATAAAGAGGAATCTCTACACTTTTCCAAAGTGGTGCAAATAAAATTCTAGCTGCAGTTAATACATAAATGCTTAAATATATATTGTCTTTATTATAAATTTCAAGTAGAATTCCTAGCAGAAATGTAATTTTTTTAGATAAAATTGTTCAATTATTCCTAACCTATCTACTTAGATTTACATCCTATAGCCTGCTGCCCTTCAGCTATAGAAATGCAATATACAATCCCCAACAACAATGATCACACAGAAAGCTTCAGAAAGCATTGCATAATCCCCATCCAAGAAGAGAACCAGGCACATCTGACTTGGTGCCAAGTACAAGGACTGGTAATGAATCACTGTGCTCTCTTTTGTGCAGGTCACAGAGCTCTTCTTTTTGATATCCATGTATGCAGCCATATATGAGTCACAGTGGTGAAATGGTTAGAGAGCAGTATTGCAGGCTACTTCGGCTGACTCCTGGCAGACTGCAATTTGGCAGTTCAAATCTCACCAGGCATAAGGTTCACTCAGCCTTCCATCCTTCCAAGGTGGGTCAAATGAGGACCCAGATTGTTGGGGGCAATAGGCTGACTCTGTAAACCGCTTAGAGAGGACTGTAAAGCAGTATATAAGTAACTGCTATTGCTATGCAGGGATGTCTATGCCAGCAGGAATTCCAATATTGCTGGATTCTTGTTCCTATGGAAATCTACAGTATAACTATAGGTTTCAAGAGAAGATAATACACTAAAGAAGCAACAACAGCAACAATAACAGTTTGCAAGACCGAGAAAACTTGTCTTCTGTGTGGTGGCCCTGCTTTCTAAAACAGCATCTCCACAGAGATAAAGATGACATTCTCCTGGGTTCCCAGAAATTCCTTAAGACATGATTCTGGTTTCAAGTTTTGCATTAATGTACATTTTGGCAATATAGTGTATATGTGGAACAGTGGTCGGTTCCGGATCCCCGGCATCACCCACATGTGTTGTAGCTGCCAGCGACGCTTCCGCAAGCCTCCGTGATGCTCCAGCTGCTCGTCGGAGTGTCACGCTGCAACCTCCTGGGGGGTTGGCTGCCTTGTAACATCCTGAGCCTTTGCGTTGTAACCTCCTGAGTTCTGTGATGTAATGTCCTGAGTGGATGGCTGTGATGTAACATCCCGGGCTTTGGTTTGGCTTCAAGTTTGCGGTCAAGTTTGTGTTCATGGCGTGTGTCAATTTGCTTTGTGTGGGGGTCGGAGGGGGGGTGCAGCAGTTGGTGATGCCACCGTGGTATCTTGGATCCATTCCTTAATATAAAAGAATATTTTTCTTTCCAATTATATAATTATTATTTTTTAATGGTAACTTTTGTTTTTATTTTCCATTTTTCATTTTCATACAGTCACATATATACTGTGCATAGCCGGGGCCATACAACATTAAACAATAATCACAGCAATTCCTCTTGTCAACAATATCCCCCAAAATAGAAACCCAATATATCTCTTCCACTCTCCATACACCTCTTTCTTCCGCCCTCCTCCAACTTTCTATCTTCCCTCCATCATTCCCCTCTACCCTACTTCCCCTCCTCCTCTACCACTCCTCTCTCCCAGTCCATTCCCTCCCTTCCTTCTCACCCTCCTTCCCATCCTCTCTCCCGCCCTCTCTACCCCTCTTTCTTCTATTCCACTGCTCCTCCCCTTGGTGTATTTCTACTGTATGTCAATGTATTCAGCTTGTCCTATTTTTACAGAGAAATTAAAGAGAAACAGTATACATGTGAAATCGCATTACATTGAAATCTAACACATAGTATATATCCCCCCTCCCCCCTAACACCCCACCTCCCTCCCCCCCCCGACTTCCCAGAGCCCGTACATGGTATAGATTTTTAACAAACACAGTCTAAAATATATTGAGACAAAAGAAATAAAAAAAGAGGTTAATAACATCTCTACATTGATCTTAGCTTCTTCCTGTTACACTAACTTTGAACAGTTTAAATCATTCCTGATCTTAAGCATAGGCTATCTGGAATTTCTTAGTCCCATATTTGTTTTGTATATAGTCAATCCATTTTTTCCAGTCTCATTTATATCTCTCATTTGAATGATCTTTAAGATATGCCGATATTTTATCCATCTCTGCTAAGTTTGTAACTTTCAATGTCCATTCTTGTATATAAAATTATCTTGAATTCCCCTGACCCAGTGGAGCTAAAGATCTTTATGAGATGACAAATTTATTGTTTTAACAGCATATTATGATAACTAAAGTATTTCTTCCCAAAATGTATTAATACAGTATATGTAGAAATTTGAAGTCAAAACAAAGCTCTAAGAGAACAGGGCCAAATCTGAGTTTTCAAATAAGTGTTTCTCCAGATATCCTCATTAGTTTCCTCATGTGCCATCCAAATTTCTGGTCATGTCCATCACTTTACCAATTCTTCTAAGGTCCATGTTTCCAGATGAGGTCCCAGAAACTGTGTCTCTCTGCCTCAATGCCCTTCTGATAAAGACCATTTTTCATGTCCTTAGCTTCTTTCTTGTGCTTTGGGAGTAAGTGCTTCAATTTTCTTCTCAAGTAATCTCTGTGCCAAGGCTCTTCTTCAGTCACTGATTTACTATTTTTTTCTTTGGCTGCAGTTATCAAAAAAAATGTGAGATGAATCCCCGATGATATCACTCAAATTGTATTTTACAAAATTGTTAGCCAAGCTTAACATTATTTATATGCAACAAGCCATCAACAATGCCCAGTGATGTTTGTGTTAGTATTTCCTAAGTCATCTCTGTCTACAGTGTTGAAATCATCTCTA
The DNA here is from genome assembly GCF_051295495.1 of Thamnophis sirtalis. Taxonomy (NCBI): domain Eukaryota; kingdom Metazoa; phylum Chordata; class Lepidosauria; order Squamata; family Natricidae; genus Thamnophis; species Thamnophis sirtalis. The sequence goes on from NW_028261395.1 coordinate 27,284,137, forward strand.
AACGGACTGCTGTTTCTGTCATTTGCTGTGTTCTTAGGTTTGCCTAGAAGAATATCATTTTACAATCAATATACAAGAGAATATCAAGGTTTCAATATTTAGTACTGCAATTAATGTCCAGCAAGGACATGTGAAGAGGTATGCTTACAGTAGATGTACCAAATCAATCACTTTAGAGTTCTCCTAGAGCTCATCCATTGCCTTCATCAAAAATATAATTGCTGGAATTCATATACATTCAATAGCTATTTTGTAGGCTATTAAGCCACCAAAACCTGGTATATCCATTGGATAGACAGAGTTTCTATAAGCAGGCAAAGAATTTACACATTGGATAGACAGAATTTCTGGGGAAGTGAGATTCCACAAGGAAATGGAATAGCTTAGTTGCCATCAATGCAATGGCTCAGCGGCTAAGACGCTGAGCTTGTTGATCAGAAAGATCAGTAGTTTGGCGGTTCAAATCACTAGCACTGCATAACCGAGTGAGCCCCTGTTGCTGTCCCAGCTTCTGCCAACCTAGCAGTTCAAAAGCACGTAAAAATGCAAGTAGAAAAATAGGAACCATCTTTGGTGGGAAGGTAACAGTGTTCTATGAGCCTGTGGTGTTTAGTCATGCTGGCCACATGACCATGGAGATGTCATCGGACAGCGCTGCCTCTTTGGCTTTGAAACGGAGATGAGCACCGCCCCCTAGAGTCAGGAACAACTAGCACATATGGGCAAGGGGAACCTTTACCTTTACATCAACCATTTACAAATTCCAATTTTCTTTTTTTTTTACTTTTTATTTTGTTTATATAAACTTCACATCTTTGCAACACAAATTTCAAATACACTGATGGTCCATTACAAAACCAGCTCAACTAAAGCAGCATCTCTTTTCAGCCAGTGGGATCATCATCGTCTGGTTTGGCCAAGAAGACTACCTACCTGAATCTCTTATAAAGAAGCAAGTGGGGTGGGAACAATTCTAGCAATGAATAGGAATAGATATCCTGTTTAGTATTTTGGACAGTGCCAGCACAAACGTGAGTAGCATGTATTCATCATCTTGTATTTACATCAACTCTGCCTATTTTTTTAAGCTGTACATCAATAGAATGGAGCAGATAAAACATTATTCAGCTTCTTTTCAGACTAGGATTTATAGGCAGCTATAAAAGTGATGTACTGGCAATCAAAACTCAAAGAAAAGAAGCTTTGATGGTCATATTTCTTTTTGTCCCCCCTCACTTCTTCATACTTACATTCACATATGTATGTCTACCACTCTCCTGAAAGGTGACATATTAAAATTTACAATACCAAGAAAATAAATACTAGACCATAATGAAAATGAATCTGTTTACCTTACCACTATTTTTGCACACAGTCAATCTAACCCAGCTGAAATGCCAATTCATTGGAAGTTTTTAGTACGTGCGTGTCTACTATTGAAATTAACAGGACTTGAGAATTCCTAATTTTGGCCCAGAGGTGGTGTTCAGCAGGTTCTGGCCCATTCTGGAGTATCGGTAATGGAAATTTTGAGTAGTTTGGAGAACTGGTAAATACCACCTATGACTGCCCCTGCCCCCCGTCTATTCTCTGCTTCCTGAAACCCAGCTGATCGGGAGGAAATGGGGATTTTGCAGTAACCTTTACCTGGAATGGGGAGGAAATGGAGATTTTACAGTATCTTTCCCCTGCCACACCCACCAAGCCATGCCATGCCCACCAAGCTACACCACAGAACCAGTAGTAAAAAAATTTGAATACCACCACTGTTTTGGCTCCATTGGTCATCATCATTGTTTTGAAGAATGATGATCTGGCCCACATCAGTATCATCCCAGCTCCTGATGTTGGGATGAAAGTATGGGGTTCAAGCCAGAGGTGGGTTTCTGCTGGTTTACCCTGGATCGGGCGAACCAGTAGTGGCAGCAGCGGGAAGCTCTGCCCACCCACCCGGACATGCACAGAAGCGTCGCGCACGGGCATGCACAAGCAAAACGGTAGTAAAATAAATTGAAACCTGCCACTGGTTCAAGCAAAACATTTATGAGAGGACTATTCAAGAGAAAGAAAGCCCTTATGAAGACAAAAGGAATACCGATAAATTGAAGCAACTAGAATTAAAACATAAACAGAACTCAGTCTGATGTAGAACAAAAGATTTAAGGGATTCATAATCAAGTGTATTTAACTGAAATGTGAAACTTTGAAGAGCAAGAATTTTGCTAGCAATAAACCAGACATGCTTTTGGCTTACCAAGTCTGAAAGGAACAAGAGAAAATTATTATGTTTGAACAGAACCAGGAATATTTTGAATAGTAGAGGACATAAGGGATCAAATTGTTAAAGATTACTATCAATTATATAGTAAACAGACATTAAAGATCAAAAGGAATTTACATACAATATAGCTTACACAATTTACAGATTAACAAAAGGATGCCCGTAACAGATCAGTTTCAAAAGAGGAACCAAAAGGAGCAGTGCAAAAATGGAAATTGAACAAATCCCCAAGGCCAGCTGCTTTTTCTGCAATATAATTTTGATATTAAATGAATTAAACTATTACCTCAAATAATGAATGATATTTTTAAAACAATTATCTCAAGTAATGAATGACATTCAACAATATCAAGTACTCCCTCTGTCTTGACAAGTTTTATTTCTTTGACTTATAAACAGGGGATATGATCCATTTTTTTTATTGAATATAGATGGTGAGCTTTTTTAATGGCATCATTTGCAAAGAGATTAAGCAGCTTTTTACTGCATTAATACATCCTGATCAGACTGAATTAATCCCAAGAGATAACACTAAATATATTTTGAATGCTATTCATAATATAAATCAGAAAAGCAAGTGGTTACATTTTTTTTCTAGCAATAGGGAAAGCCTTTGATAATTTAGAATGGCCTTGTGTATTTTTGGCCATGAAGATGATGAACTGTAGTTCAAACCTTCTTACATAATTGAGAGCATTTATATATAACTAGATAAGAGTAAATGAACATTTGTCACAAAACAGCAATTTATTATTATTATTAATAATAATAATTAATAATAATAATAATAATTAATAATAATAATAATAAATAATAATAATAATAATAATAATAATAATAATAATAATAATAATAATAATAATAATAATAATAATAATAATAATAATAATAATTCAACGACTATGGCACAAACCAGCAGTGATAATTCCAGTGGTAATTGGCACACTGGGTGCTATTCCAAAAGCACTGGAATTACATTTAAAACAGTTAAAAATTGACAAAATCACCATCAGTCAAATGCAAAAAGCCGCACTGCTTGGATCTGCACGCATATTACGAAAATACGTTACAACGTCCTAGGCCCCTGGGTGGGGCCCGACTAGTAACCAATGCCAAATCCGGCGAAACAACTGGCCGCTGTGATACAATTGTATAATAATAATAATAATAATTAATAGAGGACAAGACAAGGCTGTCCTTGACCCTTTTCCTCCAGTTTACATGGTTTTTGGAGGAATTTCTCACATATATATGTATGTTTATAAATTTTTGAATGAGGAATGTTAGATGTGAATGAGTTTCTTTCATTGCAGAAGGTCCATGCAATAAGTGAAATCCCTTTATTTCCCTTAAGTGAAAGTTCAGGGTGAACCTCTGACATCATTTCATGTAATTGTAGTCATACATTTAGGACTATATGTACCAATATATTGCCTAAACATTGTGAGAGTATTTTAATTTCTATAGCAAGAGTGCCAATAGACTGGGAAAAGTTCCAACGTGAAACTTTGTTATTGTATACAGACAGTATATTGATTGCACCATGAATGCTGTATACACAGAAATGGAAAGATATAGCAATCCCCAGGAAAGAAGAATGGATGGAAATAGTGATGGAGCTAGCAGAAATGGCAAAAATGGCTATTTTAATTAGAATATCAGCTTTGTTTCTCCTTGGAAACCACTTCTGACTTTGTGCTCAAAACAGAAATAAATGAACTCTTGATAAAGAGTTTTGTAGATTGGAGGAGGAGCCAATGTCGGGAGGAGGAGCCAACATTGCAATGTTACATCGTGAGGACTCGACAGTCCGAATCCGCCGATGACACTTTTGCCCTGGATGGTCCGGCAGGACCTAAACTGTCCCGAAGAGACGGTGACTGGGAAGACAAGACCTTGCTGGTCACAGGGACATTGCAAAGTCCCCGATCGACCTCAAGGGAAGCGCTTCCAACCGACGGCAAACAGGCAGCCTCCAGGCTGACATAGTTGGAGACGGCTCCAGAAAGAAAGAGAAGTGAAAGTGTTCTGTCTGGTGAGGTTTTTTTTCTTTTCTTTTAGAAAATTGCCCTAAGAAACTTTTTCTTAAGCTAAATTAGTCCCTTAAGTAAGAACAAAGCGGCGTATTTAATCCCTATTGGACTGCCTTAGAAAGCTTTTTGCTCTTGCCTGTAACGATATTTTGTGGATTGAAGTGATTGCAACGTTTCCTGTTTCTCCACTTGAGGTGATGGGACTGATTTTTTTCCCTCTATTTCTTTTTACTACTTTAACTTTTTTGGCTTAAATTAAAACTTTTTTTTTACTTTAATAAACTTCTTCTTCTACTTGTTATAATATCATATTAAAGATACTTAAGGAAAAAGTTTTTAAAATAGTTGAATCTGCCACTTGCAAGCCTAAGACTGAATTTTTTTTTCTTTTGCTGTTGTAACAAATGTATCCTTTGTTCACTCCTATTTGACTACACTGACTTTGCAACAGAAGGGTTTGGAACTTGTTTTTAAAACCTGATAAAGACCCAAGGTCACAAATAGTGTACTGCTGGTGCGTGTGGAAAATATTTTGGCAAGAATTGGAAAAGGAAAGAAAAAGATTAGAACCCTTCTTTCTTGAAAACCAGAAAAGAACATCTGCTTAAAATAAAAATAGATATATTCTTCAAAAATTTGTGACAGGCTAGAGTGGCAGAAAGTACCAAATTCCTTTCTTTGCTTTTTCTTTATATTATTACTCTAAAAAATGGATCAATACTCAGATGAAGAAAACTTGATAATTCAAAACATTTTGGCTGGACTTCAAAACATCTCAGAAGGACTTGAGAGATTTGACAATAAATGGGACAGACTATGGGGTATCACAAAAAAAGATGATGGGGTTGCAGCCCCAGAAATTAAAGAAGCGAATGAAAATATAGAAAACAAAGATAAGAAGTTAGATGAACTTATTAATGGAGTAAACATGAGTGAAGGTGGAAAGAAGGGAGGCTGGAAAAGTGACTTTGATAATTTGGTGCTTCATCCCAAACTCCAAGATGCAGGAGAAAAAGAAAGAGTGAAAAAGATGGAGTTAATAAGGCAAATCTATCCAGAAATAAACATGACAACCAAAGTTAAGCTAACATTAATAACAACTCAAGGGCAACAAAACTACATGAGTGATCTTTTAAGATACAAAGTGCAGAGAGAAGTCTTAAACCCTGGAAAGGTTCTGGAAAGGGAGTCAACACAACAGCTGGCGAGAGAGAAAAGACCATTTTGTTACTAGAAAGACACTGGTTAATATTGCTAGTTGATGAAAAAAAGCTAGTTAATTATTGATGATTAATAAGTAGAGATTTTAGTACTTTATAGACTGTTCTAGATTACCATTGAATGTATAATCATTAACATATAATTTACTATGATACTACTACTGAAATGATAACTTTAGTTTGGATAAATAACCGGGCCATAGAAATGTTAATGTATACTTTTGGTGACTGATAATTAGAAATGTTAACATCTCTTAGATTGTCTTAGATGCTTAACGTTTATTTTCTTAGCACGTAATTAACTAATTTGGAATTGAGGGAAAAGACCTATAAATCTTATTAATAAATCATTGTTTAAAGATTGCTATAAAGCTATAATATTGTGTGGGCCTGTGGAGAGGAGAGGTGAGATAAACAGTAAATAACTTTTAGTCAACTACAATAATAACAAAGAAATGTTAATGGATAATATTTAATGATACATACAGGTGTGTTATTGGGGGGGGATGCTTAGATATCTTACTTAACTGAATTTGTTTTAGAATATGTCATAAAGGTGTAATGTTATTGGAGATCTATTGAAACTGCAAATGAATGTAGGTGGCTGTGTCTTTAAATATAAATGATTCTAGATAAAAACATGTTTAAATAATGGTAATTAAATGAGAATTGTGGTATAGGGATAGTAAAATACACAATTTTTCTTTCTTGACTTAAAATGTACAACTCGATTTGAATGAAGTATATGTAAGGATGGTAGAAGAAACGCACGGAATATATTTGTAACCAATCGATACGCTTTCTACAATATGTAACGAAAAATGATTCTTTTTTTGTGTGTGTTTTTGTTTAACTAAAACAATCCAAAAAATTTTTAAAAAAGAGTTTTGTAGATTAATACAATCTGTTGTTATAGACATTGCTAGTATTTCTTAAGTTGGTAATGTAAAACATTGAAACTATTTACTGCACTGAGAAGGTTGGAAGCCAATGCTTTTTTCTCCATTCTACCTGTATTAGAGATGGATTGCTCCCAGTTCAGCCTGGTTTGGCCGAACCAGTAGTGGAATTCAGGCCTGGGTCACAGACCAACAGTGACCCAGGCCTGCCATGCCCCTGAACTGGTTCCCTTGCCGCTGCTGGGCCGCTGCAATTTTGCTTTTTAGTAACTGCATGTGCGCAGTTCACTGTAAATTGTTCTGTGCATACACAAAGAACAATTTACATTGAACAACACATTCATGTGCACTGTGTGCGTGGCACGCAGATTGAGAATAGGTAGTAAAACGGGCAGCAACCCACCCTTTCTTCCCATTTCTGTTTTTCCTATTTTTATTTCCAGTTGTATTTTATGTTAAAATTTTAATAACATCCTTTAAAATGTGTGATGGGTCTCAAATTATGACTTATACAATAAAAAAATTAGAATGTATTGGACTCTATTATGCTTATTTAGAAAAGGACTGTCAAAACATCATTTTGTTGCAGATGTAAATAACACTACTTTAAAACATGTTTTAGCAATTTTCTTCCCTTATTAGATTTGGAAGAAAATATTGGATTATATAAATATAATTCGGTGATAAAAGCTCAAATTTTCAGACTTAGAAGATAGAAGAATAGAATAGGAAGAGACCTGAGATGTCTTCTAGGAGGACTTAGATTTACATGAAAGGGAAAATCAACAGAAATTCAGGAGATGCAACATTTGATATTTTTCATGATTTCTGTTGTGGCCTGTGAGCGGCCAGTGGAGCTGGTGGCAGACAGACAGTGAGGAGGTTGGGGAGGAACATGGGCCAGTCCTGGAGTCCAGAGAAGGCTCTGATGAGTGCTCTACATTGGAGGCAAAGATGGGACCAGAGCCGTCTGACAGTTATCAGCTGCCTTCGGTTGGATATTAGTGGGGCAGAAGAACAGCTGGAGCCTATTCCCAATGTGTGCATGTGCAGAGCTGCCAGGAGAAGGGAACAGCTAAGAAACAAGGGTCAACTCAGGAGTAAAGGCACAGGTGGACGGTGAATGGCCCCTCCCATAGGGAATAAAGAGGAGCAAAAGGGGAGGGGAGTTTGCAGGAGACAGTTTATTTCATTAGGGTGAAGATCTGTTCCTGACTTCTTGCCAAGTAATTGCTGCTATAGCGTGGCATTTGGAAGATATCAGTCTGGCAACTCTCCAAGCCTGATAAAGGTCTGTAGTTCTGAAATCTCATGAAATAGTGTTTGCTGGGACTTTGCTGGAGAGGAATTTTCTTCAATCTAAATAAAAGATTTTATTGGGACGAGGAGTCTGTTTTATGATCTTGGGAAGCCTAGGTCAGAACAATTTCCCTCTTGGTCACTCAGGAAAAACGCCTATTTTTCAAACCATTTCTGAAAATCAAACCAAAAAAATTGCAAATATTTTAGAGGTTAAGGATGAAGTACTGTGATTTGTTTTGTTTCATTTGTAAAAAAAGAAGATTGTTGGCATTTCTCCTCATATAGAAATAGAATTGGAAAACAGGAGTGCAGAAGTGATCAATGCTGCAATATCACTCAAGAGTGGCTGTCCAACGGCCTGCATTTTAATATGTCCACTGGACCTGTCTCCACGCCAAACCCTTTTGGCACTAGAGAAATTCTCATAAAGTGAAACCTGCTTCCTTGCAATTTCCACCTACTGATTCCAGTTGTGTGCGACAGAGCGACAACTTTGCTCAATTTTCTGCATGACGGCCCTTCAGATCTTTGAAGAATGCAATTGTGTTGCACTTAATACTCCTTAGCATTTGCTTTTATTTGATTGAAAACCCTAAAGATTTGCGAGTGCTTTTTATGTTCACATAGGATTTTCATTTGTTTAACTTGACAAGGTGGAGACGCTTCTAACAATGTGCGGATGTGTTTTCATGTTCTTCTGGAGCCATTTTTTAAAAAGAAAGCCAGCCTGGTTTTGTGGTAAGGTTGGAGTTGCACCAAGGAGTCTCAGCATCAAATCATCCTCAGCCACAGAAGTACACTCAGTGACTTTACCTTTGTCATTCATTCAACCAGGTTGTTTGATAAGTTGTTGTGAAGAAAAAAATGGAAGAGTAATATAAAATATCATCTAAAACAGAGGTGTCAAACTCAATTTCATTTGAGGGCTGCATTAAGAGTTGTGTTTGACCTTGGGGGGGGGGGCAAGGAGACCATAGCCAGGCGGGCATGGCCAGCTCAACATCACTTGTGTTGGGGGTGCCTGTGGTTTCCCGAGCACTCTCCCAGCGAAAATGGAGCTCGGGAGGGCCGCCTGCTTTGCTGGCAGAGCCACCGTGTGCCTCTTGCTGTTTCCAGAGTAGCTCCCGCAGGCCAAATCTCCGGGCCTTGAGTTTGACACCCTTGATCTAAAAGAAAGGCGGACTATAAATTTAGCAAATATGAATGCACAGTGTGTGTGTGTGTGTGTGTATATATATATATATATATATATATATATATATATATATATATATATATATATATATATATATATATATATATATATATATACACAGTGTGTATACACACACACACACACACACACACACATACATACACACACACACACACACATTTATCTTAGGTTGCAATCTATCATTGTTCAGTTGTTCCATGTTTTCTCTTGTTATTACTTTCATTTTATTATATAAAAATGTATACAATAATATTCCCCCTTCTCTTATTTCTGTCACCTATTCTAGCTTTTAATCATATCACCCTTTATTAAAAGACCTTTCCTTTCTTTCCTTTCTGACTTCTAATCATGCCACCTACCTAAAAAAAAGAGGAAAGAAAAGAGGGGGGGGAGGAGAAGCAAATCAGAACAACAACAAAAAATAGAAATCATCCATCCATCCTTTCTTGCCCGTTTCAATACTTTTAATTGCTATGCTTTAAGAGAAAGAGAGGGAGAAGGAAAAGCAAATCAAAACAATAATAACAAATAGGGAAAAAAATCATCTAATCATAATCTCTTGCCCAGTTCAATATTTTAATTGCTATGCTTTTTTTTTTTTTACTTGCGTTGCAAATTCCTCTCTTAGATCTTTATCTCTGTCTACGTTTGCTTCTTGGATGTTCAATCTAGGTATTCCTCCCACCTCTACCCTCTTCCACTGCTTAATTTCTGAGATTTCTACCCAGATCCTTGTCCCCCTTTCAAACACATCTTCCAATGGGTTTTTTTTTTCCTGATAAGGAGAAATTAGAGGCTGGAACTTAGAACCAGGATATATTGAAAATTGAGTAGAAATCCTTAGTGCAAACCTCTGAATACCTTTCAGTCAAGTGGACAGAATGGATCAAACAAATAAAATTGACAGAACAGGTTCTAATGAAGTTATAAAACAAGAATAAGCTGCAGTAGATGTCCATGAAATTAATATAAGAAGGATTTAAATATTATATAAATAGATTTGATGGATGACTGGTTCTCTTAAGGACATAAATAGATATTAAAGCAAGAAACTGATTTGGATATTGGTTTTTCCTTCTGGACATTTGAAAGAGCTCATCTAAGATTTGGAAAGACTTATTTTAGAAGTGACAAACAAAAGAATAATTTTTATTGGGAAAAAAAATGGCTAAAGTTCCCAAGGATTTTCAGTTTAAAACACAGATGAGCAGCAAACTACTTCTGGGACTATTTTTGAAGGTGTTAAAGAATAATTTTAACAAAATCAGAGAAGATTTATAAGATCAGCTTATTCAACCAGGGTTAAAAGAATAAAACAATTATATTTAGTTGCCCTTAATGGACTTTTGCTGACAAAGATGATTGATTGATGCATTTGGGCTTTGTTTTCCTTATGAGCCGAGGTGGCGCAGTGGTTAAATGCAGCACTGCAGGCTACTTCAGCTGACTGCAGTTCTGCAGTTCGGCTGTTCAAATCTCACCGGCTCAGGGTTGACTCAGCCTTCCATCCTTCCAAGGTGGGTAAAATGAGGACCCAGACTGTGGGGGCGATATGCTGACTCTGTAAACCGCTTAGAGAGGGCTGAAAGCTCTATGAAGCAGTATATAAGTCTAACTGCTATTGCTATTGCTATGACTTATGGGGAGAAGAAAGATTATGATTTATTTAGCGATGGTGATAAGTTATTAAAATGTTTTTACCTGATGGGATGAAACAGGAAGCTACTTGGGTTTTTTCTTTTCTCATTCCCCTTTTCCTTCTTTTTCTATTGAGCATCCCTTTTTGTTTCTTTTGTATCTTTTCTGTTTGTATATTTTGTAATTTATATTGTCTTCATTTATAATACTTTATAAAGTATTGTCTTCATTTATAATACTTTATTTTATAAAAAATGTTATTCTAGTTTTAGACTAGAATTTAAATAAACAATCATTACATGCAATCAACAAATACTATGATCACCTACTTACATACACCCAATTTCAAATATATTCTCTCTGTTTGTATGTATTAATTATTTCTCTGGCAGAACAGTGAGCTTATTATACTTTTATTCTTAGCATGCAAAATTTTGTGACTATACTGGTAGCCTTAGGGCATCTGTCTCAGAAAATAAGTTATATAAAAACCCATCATAAAAACAAGGAGTTTTTTTTAATTAAAGGTCAAAGCAGCCTTGGTCTCAAGCCAGAACAAAATTCACAATATATTAAAATACCCCATGCTGTATAGGTTCTATTATCCAGACACAAATGGTTATCACCTTTGAAATTTTGGGATTTGATTAAATCTGTCTTTTAGCATTACTGAGGATAAGTCAGGGAGATGGGCTTTTGAGTATAACCATTCATATTTACAGTAGATAAGGGGCTATGTTTTGCAGAGGAAAACTTGTCCGAGTGGTCAACTTATCTACAGTATATGGCTGTGATGGCGAACCTATGGCACACAGCACCTTCTCTGATGGCACAAGAGCCGTTGCCCTAGTTCAGATCTGCTGTGCATGGGCTCACACCACCATCGGCCAGCTGGTCTTTGGGTCTCTGCAGCGCATGCAGTGGGCATATGGGGGTGGGGGAGGCGCACAGGCATGCAAAGGGGGTGGAATGTGTCCCTGCATGGAGGAGGGACATGGGGGGTCATACATGTGTGGGGCTGGGCACATGTGGGGGCTCATGTCTGCATGCGCTGGGGGGGGGGTCAGCTCATTCTGGGTGACATCACCTGATAATCTCCTTAGCCTTGTCCAAGACTTTCTGAATGAGCAACAGATTGTGGAGGAACGATCATGTTCTAATCTAGATTTACTAATCTATGCTGTAAGATTCTCATGACCACTAGGTGGCAACAGAGAAATACAGGAAAGTTGATTGCTGCCCTCAAGTGGCTATCCATATATCTACGGTTCAGACATGCTGATTATTGCCAAGTTTATGCAAGCTTAACAATCACATCAAGTCCATTCAAACATGAGTCAGTTTTTCCCTTTGTAATCTGATCTTTTCAAATTACATTTCTCTGCATGACTAAACCTCTTCAACTAAATCACAACTAAATCACTTCAACATCCTTAACTCATATATTCAGGGCATATTCAGTTGAGACTATTCATTTTTAATTTTTTTAACATTTTTTATACTTTGCACACTTCTTAAATTCTCATGGCCTTCGATGTACATGTATCTCTAGATCCCCAACCCTCATTTCTACAAAATGGACAGAAATACATCTTGTACAAAGCCACTTCTTTTGACAAACACTCATTCCTTACAGCAAACCACATACTGCCTATCTTTCTTTGGCATTTGCACTAGGGGTGGGTTCCAGCTACTGCTACTGCCAGTTTCCTCGGGGATGCACAGCGCATGGTTGATGCGCACTATGCGCACATGTGCAGTGCAAACAAAATTTGCTCTGCACAAGCGAACAAGAGAACCAGTTTGAGAGTGTGGCAGGCCTGGATTGCTGCTGGTTCCAGCGACCCAGGCCACCAAGTTACTATCAGTTCAGCTAAACCGGTCTGAACCGGTAGGAACCCATCTCTGATTTACACCTCTTATCCTTTAGGAAGCATTCTACCAAGATACAGAAATTCCTTTACTTGTTCTAATACTTCATAACTCAGGCATAATTACTCACTCAATTTTCCCTGTCAAACACAACTACTTTGAGCTTCGGTATCTTCATTTTTATAAATCATTAGAGTTCATGTCATTATCTCCATATAAAAATATTTATGTTCCTGACTAGTGATTGACACATTACAAATGTCGCTACAAATGCTCCCTATATATTTATTCATAATTAAGCCAACAAAATCCAACACTTATTATTGCCTTTCTCTCTGTTCAGTGTTGAACCATTTGCTCAGCACTTCATCTGTTCTGATGCATTATTTATTTCCATCATGCTCTGCTTTGATACCTACAAACATCAAAATTGTGCAAATCAGGGTAGACCTTTATGATAGTCTGTGGAGATTAAAACTTTAAAGGAACAGCACAGAAAGAATATTGGTGCTTTGGAATTTTTCTTGGTATTGGAGAAAACTCCAGAGACTAACATGGACAGGTCAGGAAAACAAACAAACGGATCATGGAATAAATCAATCCAGAGTTCTTTCTAGAGGTTCAAATGACCTGTCGTGAAATATCTTACTTTAGACACATTATGTGAAGATTGGAGAAGGCTCTAATGCAGTGATGATGAACCTTTCTGTCCTCGCATGGCAAATTGTGTGTGCATGCATGATAGTGTGCACGCAGGTGTCCCATACCCATAATGCAATATGCCCCGCCCACCTGCACATGCCCATGTGACATACACACCCCTGTACAGGGAGGGGAATTTTAGCTCTCCCTAGACTTCTGAGGCTTTCCTCAAGCCTCTGGGAGGGCCCAGAGCCCGGAGGAGGCCGTCCTCTGGACTCCAGAGAACCTCTGGAGGCCGGAAACACGCTCCATTTTTGGCACCAGGAGGCTTCAGGGAGGCCTTCCGGAGCCCAGGGGAGGCCGTTTCGCCCTCCCAGAGGCTCAAGGAAAGCCTTTGGAGCCTGAGGAGGGCGAAAACGGGACTTCCATAAGTTCCATTTTTCATGCTCCCCAAGCTGCAGAGGCTTTCCTGGAGCCTGTTGAGGACAAAAATGGCATCCCATGGCTCTCCAGAGAGGCTGAAAAGCAGCTGGCCAGCATGTGCATGCTTGCTGGAGCAGACATAGGGCAACGCCTTGTGTGGCTGCAGAGATGGCTACACATTCCACCTGTGGCACGCATGCCATAGGTTTGCCATCACGCGTCTAGGAAACAGAAGGAAAAGGAAGAGGAGGAGAAACAGCAGTAAGGTGGATGAACTCAGTTACAGAAGCAATGAGCACTGTTGGAAGACTTCGATGAACAGGTGATTAAATCAAGAAAATCAATCTATGTGATCACTAGGAGTCAAAAACAACTTGTTGGCACATAAACAATATCAATCAATCACTCAATCACTCAATCACTCAATCACTCAATCACTCAATCACTCAATCACTCACTCACTCACTCACTCAATCAATCAATCAATCAAAACTGTTTTTTATTTCATTCCACAAGCAAGAATCAATTTCACATACTATACATGCAAAACCATCCAACTATTCCAGCCTATTCACTTTAATCCTGTGGATATTTTTTTCCAAACAGGCAAATAATAAAGTTTCTTACATACAGAAACTTTTTAGAAACTGTTCAAGAACAAATGCTATTATCTATACCTCCCTCCTTATCAGTTTTCAATATTCCCATCATGTTTATGGTTTTCTTCTTAGTATTATTTTTCCTTGGACATTAGCATTTGCGCCAATAATTTGAGTTCCATGTTATATTTGTTCAGAGTCAGAAGCATATATAAACATATATAACTTTCTGCTGCCTGCAGGCTTCCTTTCAAAGGCTTTCTAATCCATAGAAAGCTTTTCGTTTTCTTGGTTTTTTAAAAAAAGAATACACAATTAGCAAAGCAAGGAGGTTGGCAGTGGTGGAAATGAAACTCATCAATTCTTGGTGCAGGGAAGGGTGAGAAAAAATTGTTCAACTGCATTTGCAGAGGGAAAAATGGTGTCTTAAAAGGAAACTTTTAACAGCTCTTTCTGATCAGAGAAGCAAGCAGACTGATGGAGCATCTCTGCAGAATTCTCCAGATCTGCCATCAATAGCTTGCTAAATTTCTGGCAAAAGAAGAATTTATAATCCAGAATTTAAGCTAAGTCCATTGCTCATCTTTAAAACATTTACAATGGTGCAAATATCTTATTTCCTAACACATAATATAAAGGTAAAGGTTTCCCTTGCACATACGTGCTAGTTGTTCCCAATTCTAGGGGATGGTGCTCATCTCTGTTTCAAAGCTGAAGAGCCACCGCTGTCCGAAGACATCTCCATGGTCATATGGTCAGCATGACTAAACACTGAAGGCGCATGGAACTCTGTTACCTTCCCACCAAAGGTGGTTCCTATTTTTCTACTTGCATTTTTACATGCTTTCAAACTGCTAGGTTGGCAGAAGCTGGGACAAGTAACGGGAGCTCACTCTGTTATGTCGTGCTAGGGATTCAAGCTGCCGAATTGCCAACCTTTCTGATTGACAAGCTCAGCATCTTAGCCACCGAGCCACAACATCCCTTTTCTTAACCCATATTTATCTTCAAATCCTTTACAATGATGCGAAATGGCCAAAGCAAGTTCCTTAACCTCTTTTTTATGCGCCATCTACTTCTTAGTTTAGCTAAACGCTGAAATACTCTATAAGCTTAGCGACTTGATATAAATGAAAGGGTGCCTTTAAGAGACGCTCACCTCTGAGCCATTAGCAAATTATTTTATTTTCATATGGGAGTGTATGGAATGCACAGAGCTTAAAAATAGCATCTTTGAGAAAAGTCCTTAGGCACAAGCATTTAAAATGGTCTCTTATTGTACCTCTTCCATAATTGCTATATTACATTGAGGCAAACGCCAGTATCTTAAGGGCCCACTGAATGAATTATTAAATCCAGTTGGCTTTTCATTTTCCAATTATTGGCTATACTGAGCAAATGGATTTTATAATAGAATTGGCTATAATGAAATTTGTAATATACGAATTGGCCTGGATTTTTTTTAAAAATAGCTTTCCTACTGATATGCATTCTTCTGTGACATCTTTTTCACTATTTTTATACCTTCGATGGATTTATTAAATGCCCTATTTGAACTGGCACTTTTGCCCATGTGCACGCCCACACACACACACACACACACACACACACACACACAAACATGTTTGAGACTATGCTTCAGAAGGGGAGAAGGAGAACATATTCTTTCTTCAGAATAGTCTATTTAAATTTGATGCAAATATATGAAGGAGCAGGATGTTGCTGTAGGACTGAACATTTTTATAGGCATGGATAATTTTCTTTGGACCAATTTTTAGATGAAATAAATTAAACTAGGTTTTTCTAGGCTGTATTTGGTTGCTTTTCATTGATCTGCATTTTAAAATAAAATGCCTCAATTTTATGGACTTCTGTCTATATCAGCGGTTCCCAATCTTTTTTTGGCTATGTCCCACCTAAGCATCTCTAAAATCCTGATCCCCCCACATGACATATAATTCTTACTTTACTCAAAAAGTGAACTCTACTCATATGGAGGAAGCCTAAAAGGCCATTAACTTTGTTTAAACAAGGTCCAAATTGCCCTGTTAAAAATCAAATTGCCCCCCTGTGGGGCGTGGGCCCCACATTGGGAACCACTGGTTCATGAGTGGGTTCCTGCTGGCACTACTACCAGTTTGCTTGTGTGCACACTTTGTGTGCACGTGCATGCGCACTGCAATTAAAATTGTTCTGCACATGTGCAGAATTGAAAAACAAGATGGTGCCACTGATGGCGCTGACTGGGGAACTGGTTTGGGGGCATGGCAGGCCCGGGTCACTGCTATTTCCAGTGACCCAGGCCGCCAAACCATTACAGGTTCAGCCGAACTGGTTCAAACCGGTAGGAACCCACCACTGCACTAATCTATATCATCTCTTACTCTCTCTTCCTCTCCTTCTGCCTCTCTTTCCCCCCTCTCTCTTTCTCTCTCTCACAAACTTCATCTGTTGTCTCCACCTACAGTATTATTGCTATCTAACTCTAGCTGTCTGTCTATCATCCAGCTATGAATTATCTATCTATCTATCATCTATCTATCTATCTATCTATCTATCTATCTATCTATCTATCTATCTATCTATCTATCTATCTATCTATCATCTATCTATCTATCTATCTATCTATCTATCTATCTATCTATCTATCTATCATCTATCTATCATCTATCTATCGATCTCTACCTATCTATTTCTGTGTCTGTCTGTCTGCCTGCCTGCCTGCCTGCCTGCCTGCCTGCCTATCTATCATCTATCTATCTATCTATCTATCTATCTATCTATCTATCTATCTATCTATCTATCTATCTATCATCTCTATTTATTATCTATCGTCTGCCTGCCTGCCTGCCTGCCTGCCTGCCTGCCTGCCTGCCTGCCTACCTACCTACCTACCTACCTACCTACCTACCTACCTACCTACCTATCTATCTATCATCTATCTATCTATCATCTATCTATCTATCTATCTATCTATCTATCTATCTATCTATCTATCTATCTATCATCTATCTATCTATCATCTATCTATCTATCTATCTATCTATCTATCTATCTATCTATCTATCTATCTATCTATCTATCATCTCTATTTATTATCTATCGTCTGCCTGCCTGCCTGCCTGCCTGCCTGCCTGCCTGCCTGCCTGCCTGCCTGCCTGCCTGCCTGCCTGCCTGCCTGCCTACCTACCTACCTACCTACCTACCTACCTACCTACCTACCTACCTACCTATCTATCTATCTATCTATCTATCTATCTATCTATCTATCTATCTATCATTGTTCATCTGTCTATCTATCATCTTTCTAGTCTATATCATCTTCTTACATACCTACCTATGGCTACAAAGGCTAATTAAAATGGCCAAAAGAACTAGTCAGACCTCGATGTTGTGTATATATTAAGCAACTCACAACAGTAACAAAAATAGTAACTTTTATAGTTTAAAACAACTACAGCTTTAAAGGAAATATTCTAAATCTTCAGCAGAATTGTGATAAAAGTTTATAGATGTATAAATACAGTATAAATTAGATGGCAATTTCATCATACTTTTATTAGGGTATTGACTAGATGAGGAATCTTCTCAATCAGAACCTTAAATCAAAGTGTGCCCAGCAGCAGCAAGCAAGAGATTTCCCCCCCCCCCCCAAGTGCACTTGATTCTGAAGACTGAAGATGATTAGGGGGCTGGAGACTAAAACATTTGAAGAATGGTTGCAGGAATTGTCTGTGTGTAGTGTATTCAAAAGAAGACTAGGGGATAACAGTGTTTCCAATATTTGAGGGACTGCCACAAAGAAGAGGGGGTCAACCTATTTTCCAAAGTGCCAGAAGGCAAAACAAGAAGCAATGGATGGAAATTATCTAAGGGAGGGCTGACAAACTCCTGGCCCTTGGACCAGATGCATCATGCTAGCAATGCCCACGCCCGGTTTAGCAAAGGGGGGGGAAAAGTCCTGATACGTTACGTGATTCCGCTGTGATGCCATGAGTTTGATACCCCTGATCTAAGGAGAGAAGTGACCTAGAACTAAGGAGAAATTTCCTGACAGTAAGAACAATCAACCAGTGGAACAGCTTGCCTTCAGAAGTTGTATGTACTCTGGGCACGCACTACCTCATGTGGTGGATGTGCCCAAAAGCAAAAACATATTGGACAAAAATACGTACTTGGATAGAAAAAAATGATAAAGGAAGATATAGATTTAAAACCAGAAACATTTTTGTTGGGTATCATACCAGAAAAATATAATAAACGGACTATATATCAGAGATGGGTTCCTACCAATTTGGACCGGTTCAGTTGAACGGGTAGCAGTTTGGTGGCCTGGGTTGCTGAAACCAACAGCAACCCAGGCCTGCCACTCCCCCGAACCAGTTCTCCTACAGGTTCTCCTACATCTTGATTTTCAGTTCTGCGCATGCACAGAACAATCGTAATTGCACAAGTTTAATTTTATTTCTTTTTTTAATGTTTTGCACATGTGAAGACCTATTTTTGTGCAAATGCGTACACGTGTGCACAAGAGGGAAGTGAGCGTGTGCGCGTAAAATTTTTGCTTGCACTGAACCGGCAGTAATGCTGGAAGCAACCTACCCCTGCTACGTATTTAATATTATATGTGTTAACAGCGGCCAGAATTGTATTTGCACAACTTTGGAAAGGTGTGGAGATCCCTACAGATGAGAAGATAATAATAATAATAAAAATACTAGAATGTGCTGAAATTAGATTAACACTTGAAATAAAAGAGAAGAAAGATAAGGAATGTTTTGAAACATGGGATTCGTTTTATCAAAGGTTAAATAACAGAAACAGAAGTTAGAACATTTAAACTTATAAAAGAAGGATTAATTTGACCATGAGGGTTTATTATATGTTTATTATTAATAAGATTTGGTATTAACAATTAAGTAGAATATTATGTTGAGAAAATACTGTTACTATATGATCACTATTATGATGATGATGACAATTGCTCAAACTAACTGTCACCAGACAACACACTGTTTATATAGAAATTGAAACCGTTGCTCTTTGTTTATATAGCAAAAATAAAAATAAAGAGAAGTTGTATATACTACATCACTAGAAGCTTTTAAGAAGGGACTGGACAGCCATTGTCTATAAGGATACAGGATCTCCTGCTAGAGCCGGGTGTTGGACTAGAAGACCTCCAAGATCCCTTCCAACCCTGTTACTCTGTCATTCTGTTACTCTTAGTAGGAGCAGCAGTGTGAAGAAGGAGAAGCCCCAGTTGGAACAGCAAAGAGGCCAGAGATATTACTAGTGAGGCTGTGGATTTCAAAGGGCCTCTAATGTTGATGAAAACACAATGCTTTCACCACTAACGAATTAGAAATCATGGGGCACAGGCTTTCTAATTCTGTCTTAGGCACAAGGTTATCTAGGTGACCTTTGGCCAGTCACTCTCTCTTGGCCCTGGGAAGGAGGCAATGGCAACACCACTTCTGAAACTTCAGGGACTTGTCCAAGTAGTTACCAGGAGTCAAAGCATCTCCATCATCACCACCAACAGCCAAATAAATTAGAAAGCTGGCAGAATCACAACCGATCTCAATTCTGTTTGGTTACTCAGATCTGGAGAAAGTTTGTTTTGATCTTTTCACTCTTTCAGTTTAAAGAATTAAGGGCTGTTATATTTATTGCATAATGTTGTTCAAAGTAATAATCACTATGGAAATATAAGAAGGGGCATCCCAACACATGGGAGACAAGAGCATCGATTGCAAATATATCTATTCATATGCCTGCTTCCAATTGAAATAGTCATTCTTGGTGAATGAATCCCCCCCTCTCCATTCCAAGTAATACCCCAACGAAAATGAAAGAAGACTCCATGGCTTGAAGTTCCTCAAAGTTCCATTTTATTAAAGATGTCATATTGGCACATCTGGGAAAACACAAATCTGAAAGCTTCCAGATTTCCCCCCACCCAAATGAAAGACCAAGCCAGTGGTGGAATTCATTTTTTTACTACCAGTTCTGTGGGCGTGGCTTGGTGGTGGAGTCCTGTGACTGAGTGGGCGTGGCCAACTCGATGTCACTCATGGCCATGCCCACTCAGTCACATGCCCACCACCACCACCAAGTCACGTCCACAGAACCCGGTAGAAAAAAAATGTGTGTATGAGTCCATTCACAGTGAAGCTGCTGCTCCCATTATGGTCCCCCCTGGCTCCCTCCCTCCCAGGGGTCGAAATACCTTAAAGGGACAGGCTGCAGCAGCTCTGCTGTGAATAAACATTTGGATTGGGTGGGCGGGTTGAACAGCCGGAAGAAGTGAGCGGTGACAGGGCAACCAGACAGGTGTGGGCGGGGCCACCAGGGATTTTTGTCACCGGTTCGGAGAACTGATGCCAATCATTCCTGCCAGCTTGGTCAAACCGGGAGGATTTCACCACTGGTCCATGCCCCTGCCCAGCATCCACATGTCCATCACATGGTCCAATCAAAGCACCGTCCCAACTGGAGATGCCTCCCAGTCACATCCCTCCAGGTGCAGGGCCTTGACTCTCTGAGAAAGAAATGTTATTATGACTATATATCTCCCATACTCTGTATAATCTCCCCTCCCATTTTCCCACAGCCTTGAATGTGGCAGGCCTGAAGGCCCAGTTCCAAAAATGGCTTCCAGGCCTCTCTCTCCCTCCCTCCCCCCCCCACTTCTCTGTGGGTGCATGCTTCCTCTTGACTGCCTTGTCTAACTAAATGAAATGAAATAAAAGGGAACACTATGAGCCACACAATATGTAACATTGGCTCTAAAATTTCACTTTAAAGCTGGAAAACGTGACTGACTCCTTGAGGCTTTGGGCAAGTATGCGAGATGAATGATCTGCCTTAAATGCAATTGTCCTGGGACTTTCTGAAACCACGACCCGATACCAAACTTGTAACTTTCAGATAAAACTCACAGGGCTAAAATCTAAATCATTGGAATGTAATATTATTTTAAAAAATGACTGCTCTGTCCTAACATCAAAGCCCTTTATTCTATCCCCCCTTTTTTTTTTTTGGCAGAATGGCAAGTAATGTTTGTCCTTTGTTTAGAAAGACAAAGGAATAGTTTCAGAATAGGAATTGCCACAAGCCCTTCTCGTTTTAATTACAAAGCTGCACAGAGTCTGAGAAAACTGAGACAGGAAGAGTAATTAGCTTGTGGAATTAGCTGTCCAAAGTGGTGGTGATCATCATATTAGATGTTTAAAACTGGATTTAAATGTAAGGGGAAAGTCTTGCTGGCTGTTAGGCACGAAACCTACATAAAATGTAGATGTTCATGGACTGAGACACTATCTCACTGCACCTCGGCATATGGCATATTTGTGCTGATTTCATAATGGTCTCCTTCTTGGGCCACTAAACTGTAGCAGATGATAGCAGTGCTGGAGCTCCATGGGGGATCCAATGCTGTCTGTTTCTTATTTGTGTGTATGATTTGCTGTTGTCCTTCTGCTACCTTACCCCGATGCTCTCTTCTCATTTCCTTACCAATGAGATTGATCTTTCTCATCCGTTTCACAATTCCTGTACAAAAGATGCTGGCTTTGATTTCCACGTGCAGGGAAGCACTTTGCACAAACTCCTGTTTTAGCCTGTCTCCCGGCCTCTGGGCTGAAGGGAGGCATTCTTTCCCTTTGCTCTCTACACCTGAGGGTTGTACATTGCATGGTTGCAGCTGTTGATGAGCCATGGTGGTGGAGTGGTTGAGTGCGGTAGTGCAGGCTACTTCTGCTGCCTGCCAGCTGCCTGCAATTTGGCAGTTCGAATCTCACCAGGATCAAGGTTGAACTCAGCCTTCCACCCTTCCGAGGTGGGTAAAATGAGGAACCAGATTGTTGGGGGCAAAGGCTGACTCTGTAAACTGCTTAGAATAATAAAAAAGCACTGTGCAGTGGTATATAAGTCTAAGGACTATTGCTATTGTTGGGAAAAGCACTTGGTCACAAAATTCATCGTAGCAATATCACAGCTTTCAAAGGGAGTTTATATATACAGAAACAATAGTGTCACAATGGCCCAAGCGGTTTTTTCCTCAATGTACCTTCAGTTGTAGAGGAATATAATAATATAATATAATATAATATAATATAATATAATATAATATAATATAATATAATATAATATAATATAATATAATATAATATAATATAATATAATATAATATAATATAATATAATATAATATAATATAATATAATATAATATAATATAATATAATATAATATAATATAATATAATATAATATAATATAATATAATATAATATAATATAATATAATATAATATAATATAATATAATATAATATAATATAATATAATATAATATAATATAATATAACATAACAGTACTGATAGTACCACTTTATACTGCAGTGGTGCAGAATAAAGTACCACTTTATAAAGTATCGCTTTACACTCAAGTGGACGCAGTGACTCAGTGGCTAAGACACTGAGCTTGTCAGTCAGAAAGTTCAGCAGTTCAGCAGTTCGAATCCCTAGCGCCACATAACAAGCTCTGGTTACTTGTCCCAGCTTCTGCCAACCTAGCAGTTTAAAAGCACGTAAAAAATGCAAGTAGAAAAATAGGAACCACCTTTGTGGAAAGGTAACAGTGTTCCGTGCACCTTCGGTGTTTAGTCATGCCAGCCACATGACCACAGAGATGTCTTTGGATAACGCTGGCTCTTCAGCTTTGAAACAGAGAAGAGCACCACCCCCTAGAGTCAGGAACGACTAGCACATATGTGCGAGGGGAACATTTACCTTATACTGCAGTGGTGAGGCCACACTTGGAATACTGTCCAGTTCATGATACAAAAAAAAACAACAATGCTGAGACCCTAGAATGTGTGCAAAGAAGAGCAACAAAGAAGACAAGGGCTCGGGAAGCTAAACCATACAATGAACGATTGAGGGAACTAGGTGTGCCTAGTCTAATGAAGAGAAGAACTGGGGTGACATGACAACAGTCTTCCAGTACTTGAAGAGTTGTCACAGAAGAAAAGGGGGTAAACCTATTCTCCAAAGCATCTGAGGGGAGGACAAGAAGTAATGAGTGGAAGATCATTCAAGAGAAATCCAATTTAGAACTAAGAAGAAATTTCTTGGCAGTGAGAACAATTAACCAATGGAACGGCTTACCATCAGAAGTGGTGGGTGCTCCATCACTGGATATTTTCAAGAAGAGAATGGACAACCATTTGTCCAGAATAGCAATAGCACGTAGACTTATATACTGCTTCACAGTGCTTTACAGCCTCTCTCTAAGCAGTTTACAGAATCGACATATTGCCCCCAACAATCTGGGTCCTCATTTTACTGACGTCGGAAGGATGGAAGGCTGAGTCAGTCTGCTGAATTGAACTGCCGAACTGCTGGCAACCAGCAGAAGTAGCTTGCAGTACTGCATTCTAATCACTTGGTCACCATGGCTCTTGGTATAGAGTCTCCTGTTTGAGCAGGGGGTTGGACTAGAAGACCTCCAAGGTCCCTTCCAACTCTATTATTCTATATTCTATAGGATAGAGCTGTCAGATCTGACATGCAAACATCTGCAGGACCACTTAGCAGTGGTGGGATTCAGAATTTTTTACTACCGGTTCTGTGGGTATGGCTTGATGGGTGTGGCTTGGTGGATATGAAAGCGGAAGGATACTGTAAAATCTCTATCCCCCTCCCTCCAGGGGAAGGTTACTGCAAAATCCCCATTCCTATTCAGCTAGGACAGTGATGGGCAACCTTTTTGGCGTGGTGTGTCAAAAATCGGCAAAAAATCGAGCATAACTCGCGTTGTGTGTCACTTCGACAAAAACATAATTTTGCGCAATTTATAGTTTACACTACAAAAATGTATAATTGCAATATATAATTGTATTTAATAAACCAAAAACAAATTATTTAACATACCTGCTTAGTAACTTCTTTGTTCATCAGTCGATTTCGTATGTTGCCCTTGATATTATTGAACTTGTTTGGGGTGCCGTGAACCAGGGCTGTGGAGTCGGCTGCTTCCAGCTCCACGTCCTCATCAACGTGCCGCTCCAGCCCGCCCCTGCTATGAATATTCCTAGTGACGCGAGGGCTGCTAATGGCGCTCACAGTTCCCGTTGGCACTCCGCTGTTCCCTGCTGTGGTGCGGTCGTAACCGACAGTCCCAGTACAGGAGTAGACTCTCTGTGCTGGCCTGACTGGAGAGAGGCGCGCACTGTTCTAATCACTGTTCCCGCGCTCCTCTCCTTCGGGTCCTCCTTCGCCGCGCTGATGACGTGTGTGCGCACAGCACGCACACCTTACCAGCAGCCCCTGCGCTCAGAAAGGGGCGGCAGCGATACAGTAAGTGAGTGTGGGCGGGGGAGATCACACGTCCCGCCCCCCCCGTTCCTCCAGCACAGATTCTTTCATCCTCGGCGGCCGTGCAGGAGCCGAGGATGAATCGCATGAAATCCTGTGCGTGTCACCCCAAATGGCTACGCGTGTCAGCACTGACACGCGTGTCATAGGTTCGCCATCACTGAGCTAGGACTTGGGAGGCAGACAATAGATGGGGCGGGGCCATTCAGAGGTGGTATTTACTGGTTCTCTGAACTACTCAAAATTTCTGCTACTGGTTCTCCAGAACTTGTCAGAACCTGCTGAATGCCACCTCTGCCACTTAGTGTTTTCAAGGTGGTTAGTTGGGTGAATTGGATTATTTGGGCCTCAGTTTAACCCCTTGAGAGTTAATTAATTGAATTAATGGAACTCTTCCAGGTGCATTTCTATTAACCTGATTTTCTTGGAGAAAGGACTGCATCTACTGATGTAGGAGAAGAGGACAGTAAACATGCACCCCTCACTTCCCCACCTACTCTCCAAAGTAGTAGAATCCAGGACAGTTTTTTACTTTTTCAAAACTCTACATCTTGAGTTGCTGCTGTCAGAACTCAGCACTCTTCACTTACATAAAAGTTGACAGTCGCCAATTTTATGCCCTTCATACTAGGAAGAATGCCTGAAAGAAGGTTGTCTTTCAAGGAGATAAAATTCCTCCATCTTGAATCAGACTGTCTGCAGATTGTAATTAGTTTAAATTAAAGCCTATATAAATGTTGTGGTTGTTTAGGATATAGGACTCTAGATGGTCTTTCTGTATTTCAAGAGTTTTTCTGTACTGCTCCTTTGAGATTCTCTGATTCTTTTTTACCTTCTTTGTCTTAATTCTGTTGTGCTTTCTTCATACTGTTATTATTTTCATTTGTCACGCTTAGTTAAAGCATCCAAGAAATAAATCTGAAGACCCTATGAAACTTTGCACCCCAATCCAAGCTAGCAGTAACTCCCTTAGAACTCAAGATAGTTGCCTTGTACAAACCAGGGCATCTCTCACCAGAGTTCCAAACTCTAAGCCACCAGGCACGTCTCCACTTTTCCAGAGTAAAACTGGGGGGAAACTTCATTTTGCCCTCCTGAAAACAGAATTTTGTTTGGTCCAAAGTCAACATCAATCCATTGATCTGAAACAGGGATGTCAAACTGGATTTCTTTGAGGGCCGGATCAGCATTGCAGTTGTCAGAATTGTCTGCTATAATATCTTACCTGTCAACAACTTCTTCAGCTTCAACCACAATAATGCATGGGCAAACAATCAATACAAACTCAAGGTAAACCACTCCAAACTCGATTGCAGAAAATACGACTTCAGCAACAGAGTGGTCAATGCCTGGAATGCTCTACCTGATCTGTTGTTACATCCACTACACCCCACAGCTTCAATCTCAAACTGTCTACTGTGGACCTCATCCCATTCTTAAGAGGTCTGTAAAGGGTGCACACATGTGCACCAGTGTGCCTACCATGCCTGTCTTACTGTCCCCATTTATCTGTATTTACTTCCTTTGTTCGTGTTTATGTTCATACCTATACTTGTTATCTTGTACATGTTTGACAACTAAATAACTGAATAACTGAATAACTAAATAATTAAATAACTAAATAACAACAAAATAACTAAATAACAACTAAATAACTAAATAACAACTCAATAACTCAATAACTCAATGACTCAATAACTGAATAACTGAATAACTGAATAACTGAATAACTGAATAACTGAATAACTGAATAACTGAATAACTGAATAACTGAATAACTCAATAACTCAATAACTCAATAACTCAATAACTCAATAACTCAATAACTCAATAACAACAACTAAATAACTAAATAACAACTAAATAACTGTAGTTCTTCTCTGCTGGCTGGCTGAGGGGGGAGGGGTGCAGATGGGATGGATGTCTCCTGCAGCACCCTGCTGGTCAAAATGGCAGAGACAGCCTGCATGGCCTCCTGTGGCACTCTGCTGGCCAAAATCTCCTTTGCAAACTGCACTGATCACCAGTTTGCTTCATTATCAATTCACAATGCTGGTAATGACTTACAAAGTCTTACTTGGAATGGGGCCTGGATATTAGAGAAACCACCCCTCCAGGGGTGGGTTGCTGCCAGCATTAGCAAAAAAATTTGCGCTCGCACACTCGAATCTGAATCTAAAAGTGTCTGCACATGCGCAAAATGTTTAAAAAAGGAAAAAAATAGATTTCTGCAATGAAAATTGTTCTGCGCATGCGCAGAACCGAAAATCAAGATGGTGGCCCCATAGGAAAACCAGTTTGGGGGCATGGCAAGCCTGGGTTGCTGCCAGTTCCATCGACCCAAGCCGCCAAGTTACTACCTATTCGGGCGAACCATGAAGATGTAGAGGCTGCAAGACGACTCAATTGCTTGTGAGTTGATGCTCTGTCATGTTAATTATTTTAATTTGTTTTAACCTGGGAGCTGCTCAGAATCACGTAAGCAAGACAGGTAGCTATATAAATTGAAAAATAAATAAATAAAACACATTCTTCATGCCAACATTTCCGAAAAGTGAAAACCAATATAAAGTTTTAGTGGATAACAGTTTTATTACTTACTTACTTACTTACTTACTTACTTACTTACTTACTTACTTACTTACTTACTTACGTACTTACGTACTTACGTATGTATGTATGTATGTATGTATGTATGTATGTATTCTCAATTTTGCCCTGATGTGGGTTTTTTTTTAAACTGGAAAAAAAATTATTGGCCTCCTTCTTGTAACCTGAATTTCTTACATTACTTTAATGAAGTAATTTTCCCTGATGCATTTTGTAACATAAAACACCCTGAAGGAGTTTCTGGGATTAAAATCAACATTGATAAAACTATCCTCAACATGTTGCATTATTTGTAAGATGCGAACATCCATAATATCCATTTTTTTATATGCTCCGGGGTGGCTGTTGGCAGGATGGGAAGAGTTTTGGAATCATAAGGCAGTGCTTAATAGCACTATATGTTTTATTGCTGTTCAGAGCTTTTACAAATGACTTTGGTATGAACATGAAGCAGTGTTGGGCAGAAACAGACAAGAAGAAATGATCTGGAAAAGTTTCTTGCAGAAGATGTATTTGCTGCTGTGCTTTGGTGAGGGATATTTGTGCCAACATCATTTACAAACTGCCACTTGAAATCCTTTACACATCCCTAGTATATTTTTAGCTTTAATTTTTGTGCAGAATTAAAGTGAACCGAATATCCAAAATACATACATGGCTGGAAAAAAAATGATAAAACAGCATTTAGATCTGAAACCAGAGATATTTTTGTTGAGCATTCTACTACAGGTAAAGGTAAAGGTTCCCCTCGCACGTATGTGCTAGTCATTCCCAACTCTAGGGGGCAGTGCTCATCTCGGTTTCAAAGAGCCAGCACTGTCTGAAGACGTCTCCGTGGTCATGTGGCCAGCATGACTAAATGCCGAAGGCACACAGAACGCTGTTACCTTCCCACCAAAGGTGGTCTCTATTTTTTCTACTTGCATTTTACATGCTTTCAACCTGCTAAGTTGGCAGAAGCTAGGACAAGTAATGGGAGCTCACTCTGTTACACGACACTAGGGATTCAAACTGCCGACAGTTCGTGTGCTGGCAAATATGGCCATAGGTTCACCATCATGGGTCTATGGCAATGTTATACTTTAGAGTTGAACGGCTGAAACATGTTGTTGTTTTTTAAGAAAGTTTTTTTTTTTAAAGAAAGCTTTTCCAGATTGGTAATTTGATGGGTGCTCAATTGTAAGGGGGTAGAATAGAACAGAACAGAACAAAATAGAATAGAATAACAGAGTTGGAAGGGACCTTGGAGGTCTTCTAGTCCTTCTTCCTGCTTAGGCAGGAAACCCTATACCGTTTCAGACAAATGGTTATCCAACATCTTCTTATAAACTTCCAGTGTTGGAGGGTTCACAACTTCTGGAAGCACGTTGTTCCACTGATTAATTGTTCTAACTGTCAGAAAATTTCTCCTTAGTTCTAAGTTGCTTCTCTCCTTGATTAGTTTCCATCCATTGCTTCTTGTCCTGCCCTCAGGTGCTTTGGAGAATAGTTTGACTCCCTCTTCTTTGTGGCAGTCCTGACATATTGGAACACTGCTATCATGTCTCCCCTACTCCTTCTTTTCATTAAACTAGACATAGCGAGTTCCTGCAACCGTTCTTCATATGTTTTAGCCTCCAGTCCCCTAATCATCTTTGTTGCTCTTCTCTGCACAGAGTGTCAACATCTTTTAAATATCGTTACATGTTACTACTATTGAGCAAGATATCACATATACTGTACCTGTGCATTTTGTTTTTCTTGCCTAAATGTAGAACCTTACTTTTGTGATGGTGATGGTTGTTATTGAAATAGTTTTCTTCTTGGAGAGTGTTGTTGTTGTTGTTGTTGTTGTTGTTGTTGTTGTTGTTATTATTATTATTATTATTATTATTATTATTATTATTATTATTATTACACAATTGTATCACAGCGGCCAGTTGTTTCGCCGGATTTGGCATTGGTTACTAGTCGGGCCCCACCCAGGGGCCTAGGACGTCGTAACGTATTTTCGTAATATGCGTGCAGATCCAAGCAGTGCGGCTTTTTGCATTTGACTGATGGTGATTTTGTCAATTTTTAACTGTTTTAAATGTAATTCCAGTGCTTTTGGAATAGCACCCAGTGTGCCAATTACCACTGGAATTACCACTGCTGGTTTGTGCCATAGTCGTTGAATTTCGATTTTTAAATCCTGGTATTTCGCGATTTTTTCATGTTCCTTCTCGGCGACCCTGCGATCACCTGGTATTGCGATGTCTATGATTGTGACCTTATTTTTCTCAACCAGTGTGATGTCTGGTGTATTATGCACCAATATTTTGTCGGTTTGTATACGGAAATCCCACAAGATCTTGACCATCTGATTTTCGGTGACTTTTTCAGGCTGATGTTCCCACCAGTTTTTTGCTGTTTTGATATTATAATTTTTGCACAAATTCCAATGGATCATTTGTGCTACTGAATTGTGCCGCAATTTATAATCAGTCTGCGCGATTTTTTTACAGCAGCTGAGTATGTGATCAACAGTTTCATCAGCTTCTTTGCAAAGTCTGCATTTGGCATCATCAGAGGATTTTTCGATTTTGGCCTTAATGGCATTTGTGCGGATAGCTTGTTCTTGCGCAGCCAGTATTAGTGACTCTGTTTCTTTCTTTAATGTACCTGTTGTTAACCATAACCAAGTTTGTTCACTGTCCACTTTATCTTTTATTTTTTCCAGAAATTGGCCATGCAGTGCTTTGTTCTGCCAACTCTCCATTCTTGATTTTATCACATCTTTTCTGTATTCTTGTTTCGTCTGTTGGGCCTTCAGTAGATTTTTGTTCTTTACTTCGATTAATAGATGTTCTTGATTTTCTTTTAAATAATCAGCCAGTGCATGTTTTTCTTCTTCAACTGTTTGCTTCACTTGTAATAATCCTCTGCCACCTGATTTTCGGTACAGATACAGTCTATCAGTATCACCACGTGGATGTAAACTGTAGTGCATTGTCATTAGTTTCCTGGTTTTTCGGTCCAAAAGGTCCAAATCAGCTTGTGTCCAGTTAACTATACCAGCTGTGTATCTTATAACTGGTATTGCCCAGGTATTTATGGCCTTGATTGTATTTCCACCATTCAATTTAGATTTTAAAATTTTCCTAACTCTGTTGGTGTACTCTCGCCTGACAATAGTTTTTACTTCTCCATGCTTGATGTTATCCAACTGCAGAATGCCTAAGTATTTGTAGGCTTCATTTTCTTTGCATTTAATTAATTGGCCATTGGGCATTTCAATTCCCTCACATGCAGTGATTTTGCCCCTTTTTATGGATACAGTGGCGCATTTTTCCATGCCAAACTGCATTGAAATATCGGTGTTGAATACTCGGACTGTGTTTGTCAATGATTGGATTTCTATTTCTGACTTTCCATAGAGTTTCAAATCATCCATATATAGTAAATGTGAAATTTTTTCAGCTTCTTTGGCTGTTTGGTAGCCTAATTTCATTTTTTTTAAGATTACTGATAGTGGGATCATTGCGATGATGAAGAGAAGAGGTGAAAGTGAATCACCCTGGAAAATTCCTCGCTTGATATTAACCATTCCGTAGATCTCATTCCCCACTGCCAACTCAGTTCTCCATTGTTTCATCGCCTTTTCAGTAAAGGGTGTAATATTTTTGCTAATGCCAGTTGTTTCTAAGCATTTTATGATCCAACTATGTGGCAGTGAGTCAAATGCCTTTTTGTAATCAATCCAGGCCATATTCAAGTTTGTTTTTCTGTTCTTACAATTTTCTAATATCATTTTATCAATTAGAAGCTGATCTTTTGTGCCCCTGCTCCTTCTTTTGTTGCCTTTTTGCTCTACTGGCAAGATGTTGTTTGTTTCCAAATAATCCATCATGTTATCTGCAATAATGCCTGTGAGTAATTTGAAGGTTGTTGGCAAGCATGTTATTGGTCTGTAGTTTTCAGGTGTTGTTCCTTTAGTTGGATCTTTCTGAATCAAGTATGTTTTTCCAGTTGTCAACCATTCATCAATTTGGCCCTTTTGTAAAATTTCATTCAGTTGCCTGGCCAATATTGCATGTAAACTGGTCAGATATTTGAGCCAGAAACCATGTAATTGGTCCTTTCCAGGTGATGTCCAATTCTTTACCTTTTTAACTCGATTTTTGACCATCTCAGTTGTTATTTCTAATGCTTGCATTTGTTTGTTGCCAATGCTTTTCTCAAAGTCATGTATCCACTTTGCTTCCTTGTTGTAGTCCTTTGCATTTTCCCACAATTCTTTCCAGAATTCAACTGTGGCCTGTTTTTCTGGTTTTTCACTTTTGGTGTCACCATTTACATTAAGACTTTGATAAAAACGCTGTTGGTCTGATCGAAATTGCTGATTTTGTTTATATTGGATGATTCGTGCCTCATATCTTTCAATTTTTCTAGCTGTTGCTGTTATCTGCTGTTTTACAATCTCTACAGCTTCATTGATGTTTCTTGTATCCAATCTATATCTCCTGATTAGCCGATCTATGATTTTGTTGTTTTTAAGCCGTTGCTCATGCATGTTCTTTAAGTTACTAGCATCTGCCCTTAATTTTTTGATTTTTTGTTCTAAACGGATTTTCCACTTTGGCTTTGATGCTTTTTCTGTTGTGTGACTAGGTACTTTAATTTTAATGCCTAGTTCATTAGTGACTATTACAGCTGCGCTGTACATTAACTGGTTTGTTTCCAAGATGGATCCCGGTTCAATTGTTGAAAACACTGCATTAACCATTTTCATGATAGGGGCCAAAATTTTCTTAGGCACAGTTTTTAGTGGTGGTAAACGTTGCCTTTCCTCATTGAGCAGAAAATGCTCCATGATCTTATCCTTCAATTCTTTTTGTTTTTGAGTTAGTTCATCAGTTGGTTCAGTGATAACTGGTTCTAGTGGTGGTGATGTTATTTCCTCCCCGAGAGCTTCTTCTGGGAGTTCTACTATAATGTCTTTAGTTGTGTCTTGAATATCAGTTATTTCCGCTTGTGATATTGTTTTTGGGGTTTTGCAATTTGCCTGAATTTCCTCATGTTCAACTTCACTAAACACTTTATTCCGTATAATAAATCGCCTTTGATCTGCTAGTCGTTGTTCACTAACATTTGAATCTGGATATTGTTGTTTCCATAATTCATACATTCTCTTTAAATAGCCTCTTTTTTCTGGCTCTGAGTTGTAGTAACAGGCCATTATGGCACGGTTTTCATCTGCACTATATTTTTGTCGTTTTGTTGGCTGGTCCACTTGTAGCCCACTTGTCGACGGATGTCCAGGGACCCCAACATCCACCGCGGCCCTTGTTAACCCGCGCGACGACCGATGCGGTATGGAATTCTTATTTGTTTCTTTCACCATATTGTATGGGTTGGCGGGGTTTTTTTTACGGGACCAGATGCCAACCTGACCCTAACCTTCCTCCTTTCTCATCCGGGCTTGGGACCGGCAACGGCGGAGTTGTTGTTGTTGTTGTTGTTGTTATTATTATTATTATTATTATTATTATTATTATTATTATTGGTTATTTGGTTGTGTTACAATTTTATGTTATCTTTTTACCATTCATAAGCTGCATTGAGATTTTGGAGAGACAGTAATTTATCTATTGCAATAAATAAATAAAAAGCTGTACGTTACAGAAAACAGTGGACTTCATTCCTATTGTCACTATAAGTAGTTCTCAACTTACAACCACAATTGGGACGAGAATTTCCACAGCTAAATGATGAAGTCATAAAGCATCATTTAGTAGTCACTTAGATCCCAGCACTCCCAGTTGCCATCATTGACTGGCCTGGTCATCAGCCAAGGATCCACCCCAATTCAAGCCATTCTCAACTTGGTCTATTCCACTCCCAGTCTTTTACCCTAAGATAAAGTAAAAGAGACATCACCCTGCCAACAAAAGTCCTCATAGTCAAGGCTATGATTTTCCCAGTTGCAAAGTATGGCTGGGAAAGTTGGACTATAAGAAAGGCTGAGCATCAAAGAATTGAGGCCTTTGAACTCTGGTGCTGGAGAAGACTCCTGCGAGTCCCTTGGACTGCAAGGCAATCAAACTGGTCAATCCTAGAGGAGAGCAACCTTCACTGTTCTTTAGAAGGCCAGATCCTTAAGATGAAACTCAAGTATTTGGCTACTTAATGAGAAGGAAGGACTCACTGGAGAAGAGCCCAATGCTGGGAACGATTGAGGGCAAAAGAAGAAGGGGATGACAGAGAAGAAGGTGGCTGGATGGAGTCACTGAAGCAGTCAGCATGAGCTTCAATGGACTCTAGAGGGTGGCCGAGGACAGGAAGGCCTGGAGGAAAGGTGTCCATGGGGTCGTGATGGGTCAGACATAATTTTGCAACCAACAGCAAGCCTAACAAAGAAAAACTTTAGGGGTGACATGATAGTAGTCTTCCAGCATTTGAGGGTCTGTCAGAAGAGGGCTGTCAGAAGAAGGGACTGTCAGAAGAAGAGCGATTGAGGTATTCTGCAAACCATCAGAGGGCAGGACTACAAACAATGGGTCTAGTCAAAGAGAGAGTTAGTCAAAGAGAGATCCAACTTGGAACTTAGGAGAAATTTCCTGCCAGTGAGAACAATTAATTACCATATTTTTGGAGTATAAGACGCATTGGAGTATAAGACACACCAAGATTTTGAAGAGGCAAATTTTTTAAAAAAGTTTTTGCACTCTGCAGACCTTCCAAAAATGGCCCATTTTTTGCTCATTTTTGCCCTCCCCAGCCTCCAGGAGCACTCTGGAAACCTCCTAAAGCCTATGCATGGCTCTTTTTGCAAAGGAAGTGGGGTTTTGGGAGGCCAAAAATGCTGTATTCAGTATATAAAATGCACCCAGATTTTCACCCTCTTTTTTTGGGGGGAAAGGTGCATCTTATACTCTGAAAAATGTGGTAAGTGGGCCAGCTGATGATAAGCCTCCCCCATCCTAATGTGTTGAAATTCCCAGTTTAGGCTTAATATCTGAACCACCATGATTTCAAAAAGTCACTATCCAGTTTGTTGTTCAGCTGACCCAGAAACAAACTGCTGAATGTCACTTTGCTTCTGCAATTAAAAACCTCATTTGGAACAGCTTTTCAATTTAAAGCAGGAGTCTTCAAAGTTTGTAACATTAAGACCTGTGGACTTCCAGAATTCCACAGCCAGCCATACTCAGTTTGGAGACTCCAATTTAAATTGACAGCATTTGATTTTCTCCTTTGCTGAATCTCCCGGCTGAAAAGTGAGTTTCCTTCTAACACCTCCCTCTTTCTTTCTTTCTTTCTTTCTTTCTTTCTTTCTTTCTTTCTTTCTTTCTCTTTCTCTTTCTCTTTCTCTTTCTTTCTCCCTTCCATCCCTCCCTCCCTCTTTTTTACTTTTACTCTTTCCATCCTTCCTCCCCTCTTTCCTTCTTTCCTCCCCTCCTTCCTTCCTCCTCTCCTTTCCCCCTTCCTTCCTTCCTTCCTTCCTTTCTTCATTCCTTCCTTCCTTTCTTCCTTCTATTAAAGACCAGAGAACAACATAATTTTAATAAGAGGAAGACAATGAAACTGAATATTTACTTTTATTTTAATTCATTTTATTTCTGAAGAAAAATATCCTTTCAATATAAATTGATCTAATATAAATGGAAAATAAAAATTTGCCAGAGAAATTATTATTTTATTTAAAATGGCTAAAATTAGAAATGAAGATGAGATTTTAGTTTCTAGAGAATATTACATAATTGTGGTATTAAAAAAAGAAGTCGCTGGGTTGTATGGATAAATTTTTATGGCCCAACTAGAAACAACTCTTATATTTGTCCCAAAATGTTTTGTAATTATTTTTTGAGTTATAACTTAAGCAGATAATTGTTGCTACTGATTTTAATTTGATTTTGGATCCATTGTTGGATTCACTTCAAGTTTAAAAATAAAAGAACTAAGAATTGGAATGTTCTCCATGTCTACATCAGGAATTTATTATTTCTTCATCTATCTATGGGGACAATTTAATCCACATATATAAGCATATAATTTTGCATTTATCATGTGACATCATTAGAATATTTTCTAATATCTCAATCAATGACCAATTTAATTCAGAAGGAAATATTGGTACTTCTTTAATTTCTGTTCATGCAGTAGTAATAATGTTTTTTTTTGCAGAAACAAACTAATAAAAACTAATGGAATTGACCCTACAACCATAGGAAGATAAAGTAACAAATAGACAAATACATTAATTGGGAATTGTTTGGAATGTGTTGTTTGAGGTAATAATACATGCTTCCTCCAGAAAAAAAGTATAAATTAAAGCATAGAAAATTAGATTATGAGGTAAACAAATGTACTGTATATGCTAGAAATCAGATTTTGGATACTTTTGGATAAATTAATGTGGAGCTTCAACCAATGGACCAATGGAACAGCTTGTATTCAGAAGTTGTGCGAGCTTCATCAGGGGAGGCTTTCAAGAGAGACTGGACTGTCATTTGTCAGAAATGGTGTAGGGTCTCCTGCTTGGGTGAGGGGATTGGACTAGATGACCTACAAGGTCCCTTCCAACTCTGTTAATCTGTACATCTTGATCAGTTATATGCCCTGAATAAAAAATCATTCTCTAAAACAAATGAAGCAGATGTATTGCGAAAAATTATTGAGAACTTACTGGTTTCTCATTTGAAACATTTAAAACAAATATTGCTTGTGATGAGGATTTCTGTGGGCATAATTCATAATGATTAGAATGCAACTGATTTTTAATTAGAGAGCTAATTCGATGTAGTGATTAAGGCAGCAGGCTAAACAATGGAAACCATGAGTTCTAGTCCTGCCTTAGGCACAAAGCCAGATTGATGACCTTTGGCCACTTTCTTTTAGCCCTAGGAAGGAGGCAGTCTACCAGTTTCTAGATTGATGCCTTAACCACTACACCAAACTAGCTGTCTTCATAATACCTTTGCATACTGATAAATATGAATAAGAACATTTGACATTGTTGTGTAGGAAGCCCACCCCTCCTCCAGATGAATGAAATATTTTAAGAGTTATTAAAAAGGCAGGATAAAATATTTCCCCTAAAGGAGAAATTAAAAAAAATATTAAAGGAGGCAGAAAACCAGTCCCAGTTTCCCTGCCCCAAGCAGAAACTGAGGAGGCCAGCTTTTAGAAAAGCAGATTTGGGAATTCAGAAAGGCTGGGTCAAGACAGAAACTCAGATAAGCAACAAACAAAAACTTGACAAAATTAGCTCAAACACCTAGGATTTGCATTTCCTCTTTTGCCTATAGAGCCAGCTATAGCAATAGCAATAGCAGTTAGACTTATATACCGCTTCATAGGGCTTTCAGCCCTCTCTAAGCGGTTTACAGAGTCAGCATATCGCCCCCACAATCTGGGTCCTCATTTCACCCACCTCGGAAGGATGGAAAGCTGAGTCAACCCTGAGCCGGTGAGATTTGAACTGCTGAACTGCTGAACTAGCAGTCAGCTGAAGAAGCCTGCAGTACTGAACTCTACCCACTTTGCCACCTTGGCTCTCTAAGCTATGATCCTTACATAACCACTACATGACCCGCATAGCAGGGATGGGCTGCAATGGATTTCCCCGGGTTCGGGAGAACCCATAACTAATGTTATGGCTGATTTGAAGAATCCCACCCTTGGCTGACCCCTCTGACCCCGCCACTCCCCTCCCTTCCCAGGAATCTCCATGGCCTGTTTTGGATGCGAGGTAAGTGCAGAGGCTCGGGGAGAGGGGAAAAACAGCCTTCCTGGAAGTTCCGGAAGTTCCAGAAGGCTGAAAATGGGGCCATTTCCAGCCTCGGGAAGGCCTCCGGAGCTCTGGGGAGGCAGTTTTCACCCTCCCAGAGGCTCGAGGAAAGCCTCCAGAGCCTGGGAAGGTGAAAATGCCCTCCCCCCCGCCATGGTGCAAGATGCCAACTAGGCCACGCCCACCCAGCAACCATGTAACGAACCCGTTGCTGAAATTTTTGAACCCCACCCCTGCCCCAAAGAAAACCAGAATGTATAATGTACACCGACTCTAAACTCCATTTTGTCAGATGCCATAAACCCTGGTGGTTCTGTTCACCAATAAATGGATCCTCTTTCCAATCAGCCTCCAGCCTCCATTTTGTTTCCAGGGTCTTTCTCCTGGCTTGGAACTAAACCAGATGATTTTCCTTCCATCAGTTGGTTGCAGAGAAAACCCTAAATATGGTGCAAATTACATGTTTAGTTCAAGTGAGGATGCTTAAAGACTCTTTTTGGGATATCTTTTTACTCTTCCAATCCCTCTGTTCGTGTAATACTAGTGAGATTAGCTCAGTGGTAATTAAAATGCTACACAGAACATGTCAAGGATACACATTATCACCCTGAATTTTCTATTTGTTGTGGGAACTCTTGGCATGCCTAACGAAACAAATTGGTGATATCCAGGGAATGCATTCAACTGAATTTGAATATGTTGCCGTTGTATGCAAATCACACTATTTTGTTTTTTTGTCCTCCTTGGTTTCCAAATATCTTTATCTAAATATGTAGAAATGTTACAGCTACGTGGTGAATAAACTGGATATACAATAAACTGGACAAGTGCAATATTGTGCTTATTGATAAAAAGATCCTTAAACATATAAATAAAACATTAAGCTCTAATTATTGTTCAAATTCTATTCAATAGGCTTAAGAAGCTCTCTGATCTAATGTTCAATTTATATTATCTGTGTGAAAAAGGATATTAAGAGATAGATTAAGCAGTGTGATGAAAATCAATATTGCACCAAAACTGACATACATTTTGAAAGCAATATGCAGGTAGTTTCCACTTAAATATTTTAATGGCTGAATAAATTTGTGATTGAATTTTAATGGAATGAAGAAAACCCAGGAATTCTGTTATGGTTCTCACATGACAACTATGGTTTTAATTTCTTTTCCCCCTCCCAATAGTTTTCTGACCCCACACAACTTCTCTATGAGACAGGAGAATTGGAAGCTAAGAAGTTCCTTCTCCCTTCACTTTGGGTCATTGCCCAAGCCCTGAATCTGCTGTCAAACCTGGCAGAGTTGGTGTGAGAATTTTAGAGATGATAGGAGGGAGAGTTATAATGCTTGTACTGGCCCATGGGGGAATGGCTTGGGTTTTGCGAGAAGAAACCACTAGAAGTGGAACAGGAAAAGACATGTTCAGGCTGTCTTTTGCTGCATTGCATGAGAAAATGACCAGTTAAGAGTTATCATTATTTACTTTAAGGGAAACAAAGCTTTAACTAGCCATACTCTATGCAAGCATCTTTTCTTTTCATCCAAAAAAGCCTCGGGGAAACAATGGGATGCCATCAGTCATCAGAAGAGAGTAGAATGGATGGAAGCCCTAGAAAGAGTGCAAAGAAGAGCAATAAAAACTGAGTCTGCAGGCTGAATTCTACAATGGATTAATAAAGGAACTAAGGTATGTCTAGCCCAGTGGTTCCCAAATTTGGCAACTTTAAGACTTATGGACTTCAACTCCCAGAATTCTCCAGCAGAGCTGGCTGGAGAATTCTGAGAGTTGAAGTCCACAAGTCTTAAAGTTGCCAAGTTTGGGAACCACTGGGCTAGCCTAACAAAGAGAAATGTTAGGGATGACATTTCCTTAGGGACAACCATGACCTGGATGACTGAGAATTTCTACAGACAGTTCCTAGAAGTATTTTACCAATAGCAATAGCAATAGCAGTTAGACTTATATACTGCTTCATAGGGCTTTCAGCCCTCTCTAAGCGGTTTACAGAGTCAGCATATTGCCCCCAACAACAATCCGGGTCCTCATTTTACCCACCTCGGAAGGATGGAAGGCTGAGTCAACCCTGAGCCGGTGAGATTTGAACAGCCAAACTGCAGAACTACAGTCAGCTGAAGTAGCCTGCAGTGCTGCATTTAACCACTGCGCCACCTCGGCTCAAGTTTTTGCAGGATAGAACATGGCATTAACAGTGTGAAGGTACTGTCGGTCCAGCTATGGAGGCCAACACCAATGCATATTTTGAAGGATGACAGGGCAGTAAGAGCAGAAGGATGACTCAAGAAGAAAAGAAATTTAGCTGAACTTTTACAAAGAGCGAAAATACAAATGGCCTCTGTTGGGCTACTAATTGCAGGAGAAAACCAGCAGGCAGTGAATGAAAGCCAAGGACTATTGCTGTGAAGGGATTGTGAAGAGTGAACAGAAATGGTGTTAATTAATAAGTAAAGAGAGGGGCAAATAATTCTGAAAAACTTGTTTTCAGGTTAGAAGATGATTTTGAGTAGAAAACAGAATGTGGCTGGGTCCCTGCTTGAGAGACTTCAATATATTTTTCAAGGTGAAGAAAAAAGTTTCGCCCACCATAATTGTATGTAAAGATGGATGATGAGTCAGGAAACATCCAGGTTTCAATGTATACAGATACTTTTTCTCTTTCCTTCGCCTGTTTTGAGCACATGTATATGCATTGACAGGCATTAAAAACAATACATATCTATCTATATATAAAAATTGCTCTGTGTGTGTGTGTGTGTGAGAGAGAGAGAGTTTAACTCTCAAACACCTCGAGCAATTTCAACCAAACTTGGCACACAGATGACTCACCCTCTGGAAACAAATACTGTGGGAGTAAAACATCCCAACATCCCTCCGAGGGGTGGGGTTGTTCTGTTAAGATACAGTCTGTTGTGCCTTAAAATGGCTTCTACTGTACTGCCTTAAATTGGTACTGTACTGTACAGTACAGTACAGTTGCCATGGTAACAGCTTGACAGTAGTCCACAAGGGGGAAAATCCAAAATTAGAAATTATTTTTGGTCTGGACATTTCCCCCCTATAAATAAATACCCGGGTAACGCTGGGTTATTGGCTAGTAAAGTATAAGATTAAGAGGCTAGTCTGTTTATTTAGACCAGTGTTGGTCAACTTTGGCTGCTTTACGTTGTGTGAACTTCAATTCCACAAGCTGGCTGGGGAATTCTGGGAGCTGAAAGCTACACAGTTTTAAGTACAGAAGGTTGACAAAGTGATTTAGATGATCTCAGCCAATGGTGAGGTCAAAGCTCTCTGGACTAGAAGCTAAGCAGAATCTGGATTGCTCAGCACTTGGATGGGAGACCATCAGTGAATGTTAGTTGGGTTTTGGTCTCAACTGAAAAGTTGCAGAATATCTTGGAAGAAGCCAGTGCAAATTATGATGTTTGTTGAAAAGGCTATTGGATATGTCATAAAACTTCCGGAAGCCATGTTTATTTGTAATTATTTAGATATCACATTAGATATGATGTTTGTTATTCTATCTGCATTATTGTTGTTGTTTATTTTGCTTAATCAAGTATATTAGAATATGCATCTCTATCTACTGATGCAATGGGAAAATGTTAGTGTCGCTTAAAGCAGCATTCATAGAATCACAATTTCCATATCATGAGCAGTTTTGTTTTAATTAGTGGGAGAAGGAAAGAAGGAAGGAAGGAAGATAGGAAGGAGGGAAGGAAGAAAGGAAGGAAAGAAGGAGGGAAGGAAAGAAGGAGGGAGGGAAGGAAGGAAAGAAGGAAGATAGGAGGGAAGGAAGGAAAGAAAGAAGAAGGAAGGAAGGAGGAAAGGAAAGAAGGAAGAAAGTGGAGAAAGAAGATAGAAAAGTAGGAGGGGAAGGAAGGAAAGAAGGAAGAAAGGAAAGAAGGAAGATGGGAAGGAAAGAAGGAAGGAGAGAAGGAAGATAGGAAAGGAGGAATGAAAGAGGGAAGGAAGAAAAGAAGGAGGAAAGGAAAGAAGGAGGAAGGGAGGGAAGGAAGGGTCAAAAGGCACATTACAGGGTCCCATTCTAGGGTCTGTGATGTTTAATATATTTATAAATTACTTGGATGATGGATTAAGAAATATAGATATATGTTGTGGCCCAGAAGGTGCCGTTGGAGCTGCCACCAAACTCCAACAGTGAGGGGCCCTTTGAGTCAGCTCTGGAGGAGGTGGAGGACCCTGGACAGGGTTCCGACTCTGATCAGGGCGCAGAGAGGCTGGTTGGCCACTAGGAGGCACCTGAGCCTTGGACCAGTGTGGAGGAGACAAGGGAGAGTGAGCTGGAGGCCAGTAGTGAGTTGTTCCTGGATGCACGCCATCGAAGAGCTACTAGGCATCAGGCACAATTACGCAATTACAGGAGGTGATTGTACTCAGCTGGTGGTCATAAGGCTCCTCTCCAGACTATAAAAAGCTACTTGTGCACACGGCCCTCTTTGCAGAAGTCAACGCAGGATTGAATGTCAGAGGACATTACTGTGAGCTTGGCAGGCTGGATTGCTGCCAAGCCTTATCTGTGTTTATTGCTGCCTGAGTTTGTCTGAGTTGCTGCCAAGGTCCTTATCTGTTTGTTCTGTTTGGCTTTCAGCCACTGAGGTTTTGGTGTCTTGCTATTAAAGTACATTCCAGTTAAGCTTGTCTCGGCATTCGTTACTGGACGGAGGAGGGGGTCAGAACAGATATCTATTTTGGAAATCTCATTTTGTAGGATTTCCCATGTTTCTGGACGTCCTTCATCTTTTTGCCTATAGCAGGGGTGTCAAACTCACATCATCATGGCAGCATCAAGTGACGTATTGGAACTCCCCCCCCCTTCGCTAAAAGGCATGGGCATGGCCAGCGGGTGACACATCCAGACTGCGGGCTGGGAATTTGACAGTCCTGGCCTATAGGGATTTCAAGCCATTGGATCTGACAGCTTCTTAATCAAGTTCTTCAGCATCTACTTTTCTGAAGCTCAGCATGTATGTTTGATTCTTCTTTGTAAGTTGCTCTTTCTTTGGGTATCATGAATTCAAAGATGATACGATCGTTTTCCTCCAAGATGCCACCTTCACCTCTTCAATCAATTTTTCTCTGTTGATGAGGGTTAGGATCATGAACAGAAGGACCCACTCCTTGTTCTTTCTTCCATCTTATGACAAATGAACTTGTCAGCAAGGGAGGAGAAGGGATTGCATGAACTCTCACTCCAGGCAGACTTAGATCCTTAGCTGATGTCAAAATAATTGAAACCCCTATATTTATACTGCCTGCCTCTTTCAGAAACTTATCATTTGCCAGGCAGTCTATAAAAATACCATTAATAATTTCACATTTATTTCTCTCTCTGTTTATTATAACCCAAATACTTTGAATACATTTTCCATAATGTCATTTCCTGATTTTTCTGTGCAAGTATATTTTATTTATATACAGTGTAATTTCCGAACCTATATATTGGGTTTTTTAAAATACTTTTAGGTAGACTTCCTTCCAGTGCTATGTGTTTATCATCAGAAAATATATCCATATCCAAATATACAATATATCCATTTATCTTTCTTTCTTTCTTTCTTTCTTTCTTTCTTTCTTTCTTTCTTTCTTTCTTTCTTTCTTTCTTTTGTTTCATTCATTCATTCATCCATTCCTGGTTAGGATTTCTAATACTCCCTGTTTATTTCCAGAGGTGGATGCAAATCCCGGCACTACCAGTTCGTGCATGCTTATGCACGCCACTTCTGTGCATGAGCAGAAGCATCCAGGCGGGTGGGTGGAGCCTCCTGCTGCCACCACAACCGGTTCGCCCGATCCAGGCCAGACTGGGAGCAACCCACCTCTGTTTATTTCCCATACTCTGTATATTGGTTTAGAAAAATCCAAATATTTGAATGGCATCATTTACTAACTTTATCACTGTAGTTTCCTCACCATGACCTCCTTCTTCTCCATTTATATTCTTCTTTCTTGTTCCCAGTTAATAACTCATATTCAGTTTTAGGCTTTTGGTTTTAGTTCCATATCCTCCTGGTGAGATTGGAGAGTTGCTTGCCATACATTTCCTTCTAATCCTTCAGAAACTGTAGTCTCTTTTTATGAGACCTTCATAGCAATA
The DNA here is from genome assembly GCF_051295495.1 of Thamnophis sirtalis. Lineage (NCBI taxonomy): Eukaryota > Metazoa > Chordata > Lepidosauria > Squamata > Natricidae > Thamnophis > Thamnophis sirtalis. Next base: position 27,327,140 of record NW_028261395.1, read on the forward strand.
GCAATAGCAATAGCAGTTAGACTTATATATCACCTCATAGGGCTTTCAGCCCTCTCTAAGCGGTTTACAGAGTCAGCATATCGCCCCCACAGCCTGGGTCCTCATTTCACTCACCTCGGAAGGATGGAAGGCTGAGTCAACCTTAAGCCGGTGAGATTTGAACCGCTGAACTGCAGATAGCAGTCAGCTGAAGTGGCCTGCAGTACTGCACTCTAACCACTGCGCCACCTCGGCTCTTCATAAGCATCCCAGAGATATTACGATATCATGGAATCCAAATTCTTCTCAATAATACTATCTATGTAGCCAGCTGATATTTAAGACCATATTTTTAAAGTTGTAAATGAGACTGATTTCACAAGGTATTTCAATATGGCCTTTCCCATTTCTTAATTTTTCCAAAACTGCACTGGCATTCATGTTAAAGTGTACATTCTGCCTTATTTAATTAATATCTTGATCTGCTTGCTTGGGTAAATTAATATTTTCACATGTTTATATTAACTGACCAGGATATTACTACATGTAATCATTCACACAGCATCTTGGTAATTTAGTATTTTGTTACTGGGTGGGTTTTTCCCTGCTTCTCTTTTGAAAGGAAATGAAGGGTCAAAAGAGTCTAAATCTGCTGTGGGAAATAAAGACTTTGGTCCCAATTGCTTAATCTAAAATTACTATATTGAGTTCTCTCACGTGTTTGATTCATCTTTAGCCTATTCATCAATTCAACATTGTAGCGCATATTTCTTACAAGTGACTTTTCAATCACTGTGGAAAGAGTGAGAAATTCTGTATTTCTTCTGTGGTTTTTCTATCTATATTAAAATTGACTTTCATGGTAGTTCCACTTTTGTAAGGATAATATGGTTATGTCACTGAGGGAAATTTTGTGTGCTACAAGAATATGTCTAAGTTATTATCTTGAAGCCTATGCTGCATTTTTTTCCAGAATACTGATTTCTAAAAGTATAGCCTATTGTAATATAAATGCGTATTCTTTTCTATCATAATTTACATTTTAAGGTCTCCCTCTTTCATATTTCCTTCTCTTTCTATTTGAGACATGATTTAAAACCAGAGGTGGTATTCAGCCGGTTCTGGCAAACTGGTAGCAGAAATTTTGAGTAGTTTGAAGAACCGGCAAATACTATCTCTGGCTGACCCTACCCCCATCTATTTGCTGCCTCCTGAGTCCCAGCTGATTGGCTGGACCTTTTTTTTTTGCCTGGCACAAACAGAGATGGAAAGCAGGTTAGTGGGGTGGGGAGGGAATGGGGATTTTGCAGTATTCTTCACCTGGAGTGGGGAGGGAATGGAGTTTTTGCAGTATTCTTCCCCTGCCACGCCCACCAAGCCACTCCATGCCCACCAAGCCATACCCACAGAACCAGTAGTAAAATTTGTTGAATCCCACCACTGCTTCAAGCATTTAGATAACGTGAAAGCTGGTGAGTAACCAATTTTTCATGTTTGTATTCATTTAACAAAGCTACTCTTAGAAGATCGAAAGAAGAACAGAAATAGGAGATATAGGTAGCTGATTAATGCTAACGAAACACAACCACAATCACTCCATGCACACGTGAAAACGTATGACTAGTTTTCTTGCTCTTTCTTTTTCTTTTTTCTTTCCCCCTTTTCTTTCTTTCATTTCTGACGAATGGCAGTCAAATCTCTTCTTTTTTTCTTCAAGTTTTTAATTTTTTAATTTTTTTAAAATAAATGTATCAAATCAATGCGTGAACAGTGTGGCACCCGGGTGTCATACATTCTAATGCAAATAAAACTAGCAAATTTAAATCATAATTATTAGATTCAATCAACTTATTATTCCTAATAATAATAATACACATTTATATTAGGTTATAATCTATCATTGTTCAGTTGTTACACATTTTCTCTTATTATTACTTTTATTTTATTATATAAAACGTATCCACTAATATTCCCCCTTCTCTTATTTCTATCACTTATTCTAGCTTTTAATCATCACCCTTTATTAAAAGATTTTTCCTTTCTTTCCTATCTAGCTTCTAATCATATCATCTATCTCTCTCTAAGCAAAGAGAGAGAAAGAAAAGAAGAAGCAAATCAGAACAACAAAAAAGAGAAATCATCCATTCATCGTCTCTTGCCCGCTCCAATACTTTTAATTGCTATGCTTTAAGAAAAAAAGGGAAAGGGAAAAGCAAATCAAAACAATGATAAAAAAAGTCATCTATCCATCGTCTCTTGCCTGCTTCATGCAGTCCAATCCCTTCTTGAAAGCCTCCAGTGATGAAGCTCCCACAACTTCTGAAGGCAAGCTTTTCCATTTGTTGACTGTTCTGTCAGAAAATTTCTTCTTATTTCTAGGTTGAATCTCTCCTTGGTCAGTTTCCATCCATTATTCCTTGTCTGGTCTTCAGGTGCTTTGGAAAATAGCTTGACCCCCTCCTCTCTGTGGCAGCCTCTCAAGTATTGGAGCACCGCTATGATGTCTTCCTGGTCCTTCTCTTCACTAGACCAGCCATGCCCAGTTCCTGCAACCGTTCTTCATATATTTTAGCCTCCAGTCCCCTAATCATCCTGGTTGCTCTTCTCTGAGAGTCTCAACATTTTTTTTATAGTGTGGTGACCAAAACTGGATGCCGTAATCTAGGTGTGGTCTTATTAAGGCTTTATAAAGTGGTATTAGTCCCTTAGTCCCTTCAGAGACCCTGTTATTCTATGTTCTAAATTTAAATCTTCAGACTCTGATGAATAGCATTCTTGTGTACTGAAGGATCTAGTTGGTGTTCTGGCCAAAAACGTATATATTAACTTGAAAAATCCTGGAGAATGGTGAACAACATATACTTTTTCCTAAAAGAAGAAAAAGGAGGATTCAGGAAACTATGGACTAGGATAGCATTGGTACATGAGGAGATTCAAGAGCAAAACTATTAAGAAGACCTATCAATAATACTTTCAAAATATAATAATAATTACCAGATCAACAAACATACATTTTGCCAGACTAATCTTTTTGTGTGCATTGGCAGGGAAACTTTCAAATAAAAATGTGGGATGGCAACATATGTAATGTATCTTGATTGCAGCAAAAGAATTGACAAAATGCCCCATGACATCCTGATTAGCAAGCTTATTAAGTGTGGGCTAATTAATGGAATAATTATGGGGTATGTAACTAGCCTAGAAATAATATCTAAGAATGTTTGTCAATAATTTCTCATCAAACTGGAGAAAGATACTGAATGGGGTCATGCATTCGATTTTTTAAAATTAATAACTTGGATGCAAAAGTGGAGTGTGCGGATGACAATATCCGAGTGAGATATATATTTTGTCCTAAGATAGATTGAGTCTAAAAGCTGGGAGGAGCTAACAGAGGAGGTGTGTCATCGCAGCTTGCAGATTCAGTCTGATTGGATGACAGACGGAGTTAATCCATTCCTGGATGCTATCTTCACCACAATGGAGAATGGCTTGTTTTCAGTCCCACCAGCCAGGGGTTCTTGCTGCTCTCTGAGCTTAGTTGTTTTGTTCCAGATGTTTCATTACCCAAACTAGATAACATCATTGGGGCATTGATATTACCGAGTTGTAATGAAGCATCTGCAAGAAAACAACCAAGCTCAGAGAGCATCAAGGATCCTTATTTCAACCTGAGCTACAAATATAATCTTTTATTGTCTCCCCCCCACATCAATCAAAAGTATTTTTTCCCATCTTGGTTATTTTCTGATGGAAGCAAAAGCATCAGGCAGTTGGTGAGGGGAGGAAGAAGGTGCAGCAAATATAAAGAAAGGACATTGGCTAGGTAACACATTTTCTGAATGACAAAAGAGCACGGATGATAAAACTTGACATTGCTAATGGAACGAATTGCACCATCCATGGTCAGGTGATCATGGAAAGGACACTGAAGTTCAAAAACAAATCTTTAGAGAAGCAGTGAGATGGGAAAAATTATTGAATAAATTTTACTTTAACTTGCTTCAAAAACATTTCTAGCAGACAATAATTTGATCATCTTTGTAACCCACTCAAAGGCCATTTTCTTGACACTCTTAATGGTTCATTATGATGGCACCACTCATCAGCATTTGTCAAAAAGAAGCAGAGGCGAACATGATGGGAGGATGAGGTCCTTATCTCTTTTGTGAAAATGAGAGTGGATTGAACTCTGATGACAATGTTGAAGAAGGGCATTCTTGTAAGGAAAGGAGAAAGGCATTTATTATGGCTTCAGATTGGTGTTACTCCTGATATCTCCCATCAACATGTGTTATTCCAATTTATAATGCACTGCAAAGATATAAGCACACTCGACATGAAGGAAAGCTTTATTGAGTGCATCGGTGGAGAACAGGCAGCCGAAATGCTCATTACCAGCTTGAGAAATCATAACATTCCTCTTGATGATTACAATGGTCAAGGTTTTGATAATGGCTGTAATGGACCAGAAAAATAAAAGGTATTCAGGCCTGCATTATATCTAACATGAAATTGCTGTGCATACTCTCCTTCGGCTCCCCATTCACGTAACGTTGTAGGTGTAAATGCTGCTAGAGCAGTATGAATTGAAATATTAACTTTGTGGAGCTGTGTGCAACAATCATTTTGTTCTGTAGTGGTAGCCTGGTGAGGTGGAGGATTATAAGAGAGAAGAAACACAGCTCCCTTGATTTTCAGCTACATGTTGGAGTGTTATTGTTGCAATTCTTCTTACAAAAACAAACCCAAACAAATCCTGTCAGGTGTGGAAAGTTAGCACCCACCCCTCTCCTAGAAGAATGAAATATTCTAGGAAATATTAAAAAGGCAGAATATTTCCCCTAAAAGAGAAATAAAAAAATATATCTTAAAGGCAATAGAAACAACAGCTCCCTGCTCCCAGCGGATATTTTGGTGCCAGTTTATCTGCAAGACAAAAGACCTTCAGCTCCAGGATGATGGGATTATCCTTCAGGGCAAAGCCATTCAGCCACAATAGGAAATTGCCCTTCATTGCATCACCCAGCAAGATTCAACCAATCCTGGGACACAGACAACCTCAACTATCACTGCATAGCCCCATGGGAGTCTGACTGCAACCAATAGGAAAAGCTCAAATTCAAAGCCCAAGAGAAGGTATAAAGTGCTCTCTCTCCCCCTCCCTCTCCCCCTCCCTCTCTCTTTCCCTCTCCCTCTCCCTCCCTCTCTCCCTCTCCCTCCCTCCCTCTCTCTCTCTCCCTCCCTCCCTCTCTCCCTCTCTCTCTCCCTCTCCCTCCCTCTCTCTTTCATGTGGTCAGCTACCCAGGACTTCAAACCCATGTGGTCCTGTCCACCATTAAACCATCTTTCCAATCAGTCCCTGTGTTTCCAGTGTCTTTCTCCCCACTTGGAATTGAACCCAGATGGACATTTCTTCCAACACAGGTATTCTAGAAGCATTGGGATATGTGGACATCTGGTTTTTTGGCCTGGTTCTGGTAGCACAATAACCACTAACTGCAGCCTAGTAATTAAGAGATTTTTCATGCATAGGATACAGAGATTAGTTTTTCCAGAATGAAAAATGCATTCCTGATTCCTTTAGTTTCTCTTCCATTCATCAGTACATGTTAGAATAGGAACGGCAATTATTCGGTGCCCCTAGGCACATAGCATCGGATGGCACTGCTCAAAAATGATTTGCGGCATTCAGCGTTTGGGTGAGGCATTTGGGGTCTTTCATTGTTTTTAACAGGAATAGTCTCTTTTGCAACTCCCACTAGAGTTGTAAACTGTTTTCAACCTCAAAAAGACGGAACACTCTGCTTTCCCTTTCCAGGAATCTCTGATAGAAGGGATACTACAGCCCTGTGTCCCTGGGGATACAAGTGGTTCGTTTCTGATTAACTAAAATGAAGAGTGAAACAATTAGGATTTGGCAGTCCTAACTGATGATGATATACTAGAAATTACACATAGAGATTATATAAATTACACAGATCTATCTGTTCAGGACAGAGGTGGGTTGCTGCTAGTTCAGCCCAGTACAGCCGTACTGGTAGAGGCCCAGAGCAGCTGAGAGCATACCATAATAATGCTCTTTTGGCCCAGATGCCCATGCTCTATACCTGTTTTTAAGGCAAGTGGCCACTTGCGCACATGCGCACAGTGTGCGATGCACACGCAAGCCTCAACAAGCAGCTGGTTGTCGCAGGAGCAGTGGATTGCGCACAAGCGCACAGCACAAGTCAGGTGTGTGCGCAAACATAACGTGTGAGCGTGTGAGTGACAGTCAGAGAAACCCACCACTGGTTCAGGACTACCTCTTCTCTCCTAACATAATCTAGAGCAGGAGTGTCAAACTCAAGGCCTGAGGGCCAGATCTGGCCCACAGAGTGCTTAGATATGGCCTGTGGGCCCGTCATGGAAACAGCGCAGGACCGGCCGGTGGTGCTTCTGCCAAGGAAAACAAAGCTTGGGAGGGTTACATGTGTGCGGTCCTCCCGGGCTCCGTTTTCACTGTCAGGGGGCTGCAGCAGGCCATTATGGCTGGAAACAGAGCCTTGATGAGTGACGTTGAGATGGCCATGCCCACCTTGGCCATGCCCCCCAATTCCCCCAAGGTCAAAGACAACCCTGATGTGGCCCTTAATGAAATTGAGTTCGACACCCCTGATCTAGAGACTCAGTTTGTTGTGGATTAGGTACAAAGTTAGAAACGAGGAGGTTGTGAGTTCTAGTCTTATTTTAGGCATGAAAGCCTAAAGACTTTGGGTCATTCTCTCAGCCAACTCACTTTCCAGGGTTGTTGTTGTGGATAAAATGGGAGAAGTAGTGTGTTTATCACCTTGACCAAAAATAAATGTGGGATAAAAAAATCTAATAAAATATTATTTATTCTGTTGTTTTATATTTTTATTTTTCATTAAACAAGTACAATAATAAGAAATGAACTAAAACAACACAATCCAAAAGCAGAATCAGAAAAAAAAATAAGGCTTATGCCTTGGGGTGAAGAATTGTTAATACAAATACAATTGAAAAAAAGTACACAAATTGGTTTTAACTTTTAATATACCTAAAATTATTTTTGGGCCACTAAGAGACAACCTATCAGAAAAATAAATGTAATAATATAGTAGATTTAATTAAATATATTTTTATTCCAGAGTTTTTCAAACATTGCTGTTGCTCATTTAATTTGCCAATATTTTTTAATCATGCTTTAAAATCCATTAATACAGGAATTGCATTGCAATGCTTCTAACCATAGACATTAAATATTTTTTCTAAAGCCACACTTTTATATGTTGTTGGAAGTATAGAGATCAGTCCTGTATCAGATTTATTTTGAAAGGTTCTAATATCATTTGCTTTTAAAAGTTTTAACAAAAACTGGACGTCTTTGGATAAGGAGAAGATGGGAGATCACCTACATATGATCTGGAGCAACGGTGGGTTGTACATTTTGTTACTACTGGTTCATTGCGAGTGTGCGGGCACGTGGGCGCCTTCCGCGCATGTGTCTGGTCTTCCATGTGGGCGCTTTGCTTGCATGGATGCCTTCTGCACATGCACCCAACCTCAAAAACGTGCCTAAACAGGACAGCATAGAGCATTCCACTCGCAATTTCCACTACTTGTTTGGGTGAACCAGTCTGAACCAGCTTAATACCACCTCTGAGCTGGAGATTTGGTCCATATGAGAAGACCACAGGTCAGTGGTTTTCTGTTGATCTGAGTATCAGGAGATGGCAGGATTAGCCATCTTGGTTACAACCTCAGGGGAGGCTTATACAGGACACAAATTTACAAATGTTACTTTTTAGACACTTTCAGAAATTGACCATTGACTACTTCTAAACTATTAGGAACTTTTGGAATGGCAAGTTTGAAAATGCCAGGTGAGTCTGATTTCAATCCTGAATGAAAGCAGCTTTTAATCGTAATCTTAAACATTTAAAGAGTCTGAAATAAACAACAAAATGCTGAATAGAAATTGGTTCCGATCTAAAATGGCATCGATCACATTTATTTATTATCCCAACTGGAAAGGTATTTTAAAAGTCTCTTACTGAATATGCATCTGATCTTTACTCAGGAATAACTATTAAGCCCCTTTTAACTATAATATCCAGCAACTGAATATATACATTTAGAAATGCAGCTCCAGCAGAGAGTTGTTAATGGCCTCTGAAGAGTCATAATAAACATAGCAAGAAAAGCAAAGATGGATAAATAAAGAGAAAAAGCATTAGAAACAGATTTCTAAAATACCCAAAATGGTCCCAGATGCTTTCAGTATCAATGAAATGTTTCATATATCCTCAAAACATCCAAAGGAAATGAAACAGTAAGACTCATTTTTGCCTAGTTAAAAGTTGAGGAAAGTGTTGAATACTAGCGCGGGAAACCTAAGCGCGCGAATAAGGACTCCTTTCCTGATTGGTTCCTGAGCGGAGCCGGTTCAATCCTCGCCCTGATTGGTCGAGCTACTCGACGCCCCATTGGCTCCTCGTTCAAACCCGGGGGTATAAATGTATGGCGCGAACCACGCCACGTTGAATCGCAGTTAGTATGAGCTGAATAAAGGTCACTTCTACTTACCTCTTGTCGCGTCCTTTCCCTTCGCTCCAAGATGCAAAACTGGCGACGAAGGTGGGATCCCGATTCCCGCGACCACGGAGAAGAACAAGCCAGCTGCCACCGCGTCTGAACCAGCACGAACGCTATCTCAGACTGAGAACTCCGGCAGCGAACGCAAAATTTTCTCCGCCCTTTTTTCCCCCTCTCTCCGGCTCCACACCACGATGGCATCATCGCTTCCTCCTTTCGCGCCATTCGGCGGAGCCACCGGAGAATCATGGGACGGCTTCATGGAGCGTTTCGAGTGCTATCTAATCGCCTCGAAGAACCAGGCACAGACCGACGAGGAGAAATGCAGCTTCTTCCTGTCCTGCTGTGAGCCTTCCATGTTCGCCTCTGCGAGAGCCCTGGCCGCCCCGAGGCCAGCCTACAAACTTGGGTGGGACGAGCTGATGTCCAGGCTGAGGAACCACTACGCTCCCTCACCCTCTCTGATCGCACGCCGTTTCACTTTCCGCCGCCGAGTGCAAAAGCCCAACGAATCCATCAGCCAGTTCCTTGAGGCTTTGCGCACAGTGGCCGCCCAGTGCGATTTTGCAGACCTGGAGGAGAACCTCGTAGAGCAGTTTGTATGCGGGGTCCGCGACGTGCATTTGCGCAGCCGCATGCTCCGGAATCACAAAATTACCCTGATGCAAGCCGTGGAGACCGCGCGAGCAGCGGAGCTCTCCGAACAATCCACGGCCGACATCGAACGCCTCCAGCTGAACCCCCCCGCGCAAGCCGCCGCGGGGCCTTCCACCCAGACGAACCTCGTCGACGACCTCTCTCCTGCCGAAGACGAGGAGGAGGAGGAGGAAACCGTCGGACAAATGAGGACGCAGCCGAAGCGGAGGCCACCACAGCAACCACCGACGCCCGCTCAGCCAGCCTCGAACGCACCTTGCCGCGGATGTGGCGGCCGCCACAGCCGCGCAGCCTGCCCGTTCCGCTCTGCCATCTGCCGCCGCTGCCGAGGAGAAGGGCACCTCGCCAGGGTCTGCCGAGCTCTCCTGCCAGCCCCGTCGTTTATGCAGCCCAGCGACCAGCGCCAGGCACCGCAACACCGCCAACAGCCACGTCCCGTGAGGCGAGCTGAGGACTGCCACTCAACCTACCAGCCCTCCAGCGCCGACTGCGTGGTCTACCAGGCATCCCACGTTCCCGCCGGCAGCCGCAAAATAAGCACCGCCGTCCGACTCGAAGGTCAGCTTTGTCAGATGGAGGTGGACTCCGGGTCTTCCCGTTCTCTCCTATCTTGGGCTTTGTTTTCCCGCCTTTGTCCCGGGGTCCCCCAAAGCAAGTTGCACCCCGTTGGGATCTCCCTCCTAGACTACCAGGGAAATGGGATTCCCACAGCTGGGATATACCACATCCGGGTGGAATACGGGGATTTTAAGGGGAAACTCCCAGTTCTAATCGTCAGGAACGATCTGCCCGCTCTCCTTGGGTTGGAGTGGTTCCCCGCCTTGGGCCTCACCATAGAAGGGGTGCACAGGATAGTTCCCCTCTCCGTAGATAGCGTCCTAGATGAGTTCGCAGATGTGTTCGATGGGAAATTGGGCTGTTATAAGGGCACCCCCATTTCCCTCTGCCTCGATCCCCAGGTTGCTCCCGTTAGACTGAAGGCACGCAGGGTCCCTTTCGCATTGAGAGCAAAGGTAGACGCTGAACTTGATAAGCTTATTGAGCAGGGGGTACTCGAGCCCGTAGATCACGCCCGTTGGGAAACCCCCATAGTCCTCCCAGTCAAACCCGACGGATCGGTGAGAATATGTGCCGACTATAAGTCGACCATCAATTTGGCCCTACAGGCAAATCCGTATCCGGTTCCCGTAGTGCAGCACCTACTCCACTCCTTAGGGCAGGGCCGCATTTTCGCCAAGCTAGACATGGCGCAGGCCTACCAGCAGCTCCCCGTAGACGACGATGCGGCTACAGCCCAGACCATCGTCACCCACCGCGGGGCCTTCCGTTGCCGCCGCCTCCAATTCGGCGTTTCGGTTGCCCCGGGGATTTTTCAGAGCCTCATGGAGCGGTTGCTCCACGGGCTTCCAGGCGTCGTTCCCTACTTCGACGACGTCCTGGTCGCAGCCCCCAGCCACTCGGAACTCCTGAAAACACTGCGGGAGGTCCTCACACGTTTTCGGGAGGCAGGACTGAAATTAAAGCGCAGCAAATGCGAAATTGCTGTTCCCAAAGTTGAGTTCTTGGGGTTCCTCATTGATGCCCAAGGCATCCACCCCACTCCTTCCAAAGTCGCCGCCATCAAAAACGCACCCGCACCCACCTCTAGGGCGGAATTGCAGGCGTTCCTGGGGCTTTTAAACTTCTACGCCCCTTTTATCCCCCACAAGGCGTCGCTAGCTGAGCCGCTACACCGACTACTGGACCGGTCAGCGGCCTGGAAATGGGGTAGCCGTGAAGCGCACGCGTTCGCGGCTATAAAAGACATTTTAACCTCGTCGGCAGTCCTGATCCAATATAGCGATAGGATGCCCCTAGTTCTGACTTGCGACGCCTCTCCCTATGGCATAGGGGCGGTCCTGAGCCATGTCCTCCCGAACAGCTCAGAGGCCCCCATAGCCTTCTATTCCCGGACACTCTCCTCCACGGAGCGGAACTACAGCCAAATCGATAAAGAGGCCCTGGCTGCAGTGTCCGGCATTAAGCGGTTCCATGACTACCTCTACGGTAGAAATTTCACCCTTATCACGGATCACAAGCCCCTCCTGGGGCTACTGGCAGGCGACAAACCAACCCCCCCCCCATTTTGTCTCCCCGCATGACACGCTGGACGGAGTTCCTAACGGCGTATTCGTATACGCTGTTATACCGTCCGGGCAAACAGCTAGGGCACGCAGACGCCCTGAGCCGTTGCCCTCTGCCAGAGACGGACACAGCCCACGTGCCCGCACTCTCTGTTCTGTCCATCGCCGAATCCGACCTCCCCGTCTCTGCCGCGGACGTCGCAGCCTGCACAAAGGCTGACCCCGTCCTATCCCAAGTAGCTTCATGGGTCTTGAGGGGGTGGCCCGCGGAAAAGGTAGCGGAAGAATTCCGACCCTTTAAGGTACGACAAGCCGAACTCGCCCTTCACGGGGGTTGTCTTGTCTGGGGGGATAGGGTAGTAATTCCCACAGCCCTGCGGGCACGAATCCTGCCCGCACTCCACAAAAACCATCCAGGCATAGCGCGGATGAAAGCCTTAGCCCGTAGCTACGTGTGGTGGCCCTTGCTAGACTCGGAAATAGCAGACTACGTAGGCCGATGCAGGATCTGCCAAAACTCGAGGCCGAGTCCCCCCACAGCCGCCCCTCGTGAGTGGGAAATCCCGAGAGGCCCATGGTCCCGTTTGCACATCGACTTTGCCGGCCCCTTCCACGGCCGAAACTTCATGATAGTAGTCGATGCTTACTCCAAGTGGGTGGAGCTGGTAATCATGACCTCCACCACAGCGGAGAGTACAGTGAGGGCCCTTCGTAAGATGTTCGCCACCCATGGGTTACCGGATGTGATCGTCTCAGACAATGGGCCCCAGTTTACCTCCACCACGTTCCAAGAATTCCTGGCCCAACAAGGAATCAGGCACGCAGCCACAGCCCCTTATCACCCAGCTAGTAACGGCCGGGCGGAGCGCGCAGTTCGCTCAGCAAAAGAAGCTCTGGGCCGCATGGACCAGGGCGACTGGCAAGAAAGAGTAGCGGCCTACCTCTTGAGCCAGCACTCCATACCCTGCCCAACAACCAACAAAAGTCCCGCGGAGCTCTTGATGGGTAGGAGATTGCGAACCCCCCTAGACAGGCTCCATCCACTTTACGCAGGGGACCTGCCGAGCAACCTGGGGGCCCTTCCTTCCCACGCGTTCAAGTTAGGGGATCCTGTATGGGCCCGCTCCTTTTCTGGGGATCCACGGTGGGTTCCCGCAACCATCACAGCTCTGACCGGCCCCTGTTCCTTCAGGGTCGGCCTGGCCGACGGAACACTATGGCGACGCCACGTGGACCAGTTAAGGCGACGCCTTCCCGCGGAAACAGACGGCCCGAGCCCCTCAGACACCCGTTCGCAGCACGAGCCACACTCGTTGACTTTTCCCCCAACGGACCGTCTCCACCCGGGGAACGGGAGACAAGCCGAGGCGAACTTTCCGGACAGACGCGCCTCACCCGGCTACTCCCTTCCCCGAAGCCCTTATCGAGACTCTGAACCTGCACCCCGACCAGACTGCACGGGGCCACCGTCGGACACTCCTGTTGCCACGGAAACGCCACCCCAACCCAACGGACATCCGGCACGGGACCCCGGGGCAGCGCCATCTCACGGGACCACGTCGCAGATGCACCTCCCTGACACGGACACATCTCCGCCGGCGGTATCCCCCCCGACGACAACCGCCGGGGAGCCACGAAGGTCGGGACGAGAACGCCACCGTCCCGCCTACCTACAAGACTATGTTTGCCCTTCCTAAGGGAACTCTTTAACTAGGGGGGGAGGGGTGTTGAATACTAGCGCGGGAAACCTAAGCGCGCGAATAAGGACTCCTTTCCTGATTGGTTCCTGAGCGGAGCCGGTTCAATCCTCGCCCTGATTGGTCGAGCTACTCGACGCCCCATTGGCTCCTCGTTCAAACCCGGGGGTATAAATGTATGGCGCGAACCACGCCACGTTGAATCGCAGTTAGTATGAGCTGAATAAAGGTCACTTCTACTTACCTCTTGTCGCGTCCTTTCCCTTCGCTCCAAGATGCAAAAGAAAGGAAAACCAACAAACAGAGTGAAACAAAATCCAAGCATACCAGAATCTATCTATCTATCTATCTATCTATCTATCTATCTATCTATCTATCTATCTATCTATCTATCTATCTATCTATCTATCTATCTACCTATCTATCTATCTATCTATCTATCATCTACCTACCTACCTACCTACCTACCTACCTACCTATCTACCCATCTATCATCTATCATCTATCATCTATCATCTATCATCTATCATCTATCATCTATCATCTATCATCTATCATCTATCATCTATCATCTATCATCTATCATCTATCATCTATCAACTATCTTTCAATGGCTCTGTGTGTGTGTGTCTGTGTGTGTGTGTCTGTGTGTGTCTGTGTGTGTATGTTCCAGCATAACTCTGGAACGCCTGGGCTGCTGAAATGAAAAGGAATTAATTATATCTGTAGTCTCAAATTACAGTATTTTTGACAGTGATAGTGTGCATTAGTTTGATAGTGTTAGGATACAGCCTGTTGTGCCTTAAGATGTCTACTGTACAGCACTGTGGAGTTGCCATGGTAACGGCTTCAAAGTACTCCACAAGGGGTCTCCAATCTAATACAGAATTAGGATAAATAAATACCCAGGCAACGCTGCATTATCGACTAGTTTTGAAATAAATTAATAATCCTCCTCCTCCTCCTCCTCCTCCTCCTCCTCCTCCTCCTCCTCCTCCTCCTCCTCCTTCTCCTTCTCCTTCTTCTTCTTCTTCTTCTTCTTCTTCTTCTTCTGCAAACTGGCATTGTAGTGCTTCTTCCCTGTGGATCTGCAGTGGTACTTCTTTAGAAAATACCAGGCCCAATCAGGAAGAGGTCAGGGGTGTCTACAGGGTCTGGTCAAAAAAGTCAACATGGCAGCAGCAATGGTTGATTGAAGCTCTGCCTGTTATTTAGGGTCACACATTTTAAAAAAAGAGCTTGATCATCCTGTTGTGGCTGCCATCTTGAATTTTTTTTTTTTTAAAAAAAACCCTCCTATGGAACCTTTGTCACATGAAATGATATTCCTGAAGCAACGAATGGCAAAGATGAGGATACGTTCCCCCTTTATATCCGTGAGTTGACACCTTGATGTGTGTCAAAGGTGGCACGCGGAGCCATTTGTTAGGGCACGCGAGGCGTTGCCCTGTCAGCTGCAGCATGTGTGAGCGTACTGGGCAGCTGAGTTTGACCTTCTTTTAAGGCTGTTTTTCTCCTCTGAAGGGTGAAAAACAACCCAATACACAAACCAGAAGCTGGATAGGGGCATTTTTCTCCTTCTGGAGGCCTCAGGGAAGCCTCCTGAAGCCTCCAGAGTGAGAAAAATGGCCCAATGGGCAAATTAGAAGTCCATTCATAAACTTCCAGGTTGCCCATAGGACTGTTTTTTGTGCTCCGGAGGCTTCAGGGAAGCCTCCGGTGCCCTCCCAAGGCTCCTAGAAAGCCTCCGGAGCCTGGGGAGGGCATAAAAAACAAGTCCATCATATGCCAAAAGCTGGGGGGAGGAGGGTCATGTGCACATGCATGCGGGGGTTTGTGCACATAGCATTATGGGTGTGGGCACACCCATAAACGACCCCCCAGCGCTTCCCCCGCTTTTGGCACACAATGGGAAAAAGGTTAGCCATCACTGCTCTATATCATTTGACACTTCTATACAGTTTAATGGAGCCGCATAAAATATGTTATGATTAGTTTAAATCCAGTCAAGTTGAGCACTTGGTATTCTACTATAATGTTACTCCCCGCCTCCCGATTTACAGAATGCATTCTTCAGTATTGCGCCTATTGTTCTGGTTCACATTTACATCCCACTTGATCAGTGGTGGGTTGCTTATCCCGTTCCAACTGGTTCGGTTGGAACGGGGCCGGTGGCATCCTCGTGCACGTGCGCAGTTCACGCATGCGTCTTAGCGCATGAGCAATGCTCCAGCTGCTCGCGGAGAATCGCGCAGGTGCTGTATGTGCCATGCACCTGCGAGGGAGCGCAGAAAGCTTCAACGACTGGTAAGGAGTGTGGGCGGGCGGGTGGTCCCTTCGCCGTTCCCAGAAGTTACTTACTTCTGGGTTCGCCGACCAACCGGTTTGCGGGGACCGCCGTGAACTGGTTGAAACCCACCCCTGCACTTGATGTAAGCTTTTTTTGTCACCATAAATATGTTTCCTCTAACAAAGGCTAAACCTATCCAATTTTTAGTTCAATATAGTGGTAAAGTATACTGCTGTGTTGAAATGCTGGTCATGATCTTGCTTTGTAAACATCTGATCAGCCATCACAAGGGAGGATAAATCCCAGAACACTGAGTAGTCAATCAAGGCATAATATGTCTTGTCCTAGATGTCATCTCACCAACCCAACTTGGAGAGTTCTTTTAATCAACAGTCCAAATCCTATTTTAAAGTGGGTGGATATACTTGACAGCTTTTCACCTTTATAGAAATACGGAGACATGCAAAATGCTTCAGCAGCTGCAGCTACTTCTATTTTTCCACTGTGATTTGTTCATACATTTGCCCAGAATTGTAGCTAGATATCCCTATGTATTACAGGGTGTGTGCTGTAGCTCCTCCTCCTCATTTTTTTTCACCTTTAATTTGGAGATCAACCATCTTGGCTCTGATTAAACTATTCCATTCAGTAAACAAGAAAAATATGTGAACGAGTGGAAAACCTGACATGTTATGACATAAAGCAATATTCCACATTGCAATAAAGGAAGGGATGAACTCCTGCTTTTGACCATTCCTTGCAGACTTCCTGATCTGGAGTTATGATATGTTCTTCTGTAAAAGCCCAGGGGTCTACATAATTCATTCCCGTTCTTAGAAAATACTAAATCTTGAGGTTTTTGGCAGTCCCACTCAAACCTTTGCTAAGGCTTATGTAAAACTGCACATTTTGGAGATGCAATTACCGTATTTTTCAGAATATAAGACACATCTTTTCCCCCCTAAAAGAGGGTGAAAATTTGCGTGTGTGTTATACACCAATTGTAGCCCCACCTACCCACTCACCGGCCTCCACCTTTTGGCCACTGCCTCCTAGCAATTTACCTCCTTGCAGCAATTGGAGAAACGGGGCTTGCGGAGGCGGCAATAGGATATGACAACCCCTGCAGCCTGAAACAGCTGATCATCAGGAGCCCCGTGCTGAAACTGAAATTGAAATCGAAATGGGCTGTTTGCTGCAAGGAGGCAAATTGCTGGAAGGCAGAGGCAGATATTTTTCTTCTTCTAATCAGGTTAAACTAAAACAGGTTATTTGCTGTTTGCTGCAAGGAGGTAACTCAATAACTATAAATGCCTATAGAATGTTCAAATTATTAGACTTATTTTTTAAAGTCTGCTTTATTATTGTTCTAGAAAACTTAACAAAGTGAAGCTTTTTTAAAATAAATGCTTGATTTGAAGAGGCCCAGTGCTATTGTATCTTCTTTTAAATAACAGAGAATAATGAATACTTCCAGAAAGCCACATCAACATTTTACATCTGTACAAGTATAGTCTGAAATGTAATACCACAAACAGCTTATATCATCTGTACTGTTTGCTGTTTGCTGCAAGGAGGCAAATTGCTGGGAGGCAGAGGCAGATTCCCCCCCCTTGTTTTCCTCCCCAAAAGCTAGGTGTGTCTTATACTTTGGAGCATCTTATACTCTGAAAAATAGTTTAGTAAAGAAAAACTTCAATTGGGATTGCAGGTATAGACATCTATGGGAAGAGGGTGGCAAGTAGACAAGTGACATCATGTCAGTCACATGGGCAATGCAAATCATGTAATTTTCCATGATGTTGCATTGCATCCTATATCTGATATCATTGACATAATTCACCTTTCACCATATGCTTATGGCTGTATACATTCTTTTGGAGATATGTCATGGTAGCCTGATAGGTGCCATGTTGTTATAATAAATACTTGCTTTGCAGTTATCTCATATGCCTAAAAAAATGCTGATAAAGAAATAAATCAACCTACATTTGCAGTTGTTGCAGTTGGATTCCATGCTGCAATGAAAACTGATGTATGCTAAAGTTGATTGATTTAATTTATTAGGGCTTACAAAGGGTTATATACTACTCATTGTAGAGTTAGGGTGATATGTGTTAGGAGAAACTCACCTCTGAAGGAACATTCTTTAGAATATGTTTTTCAAGGCTGGGGAATTCTGAAAGTTGAAGTCCACATATATCAAGTTGACAAGTTTGAATTAAGCCCTTACATCTTAAGGATTTCAAGTTTGAGTTGAAGTTCACACCTCTTACCATGTTGCCATGTTTGAGAAGTGCTACTTTAGAAGATAACAGAATAACAGAGTTGGAACAGACCTTGGAAGTCTTCAAGTCCAATCCCCTGCTCAAGCAGGGAACCCTATAACTGTGATGGCAAACCTATGGCATGCGTGCCCGAAGTGGCACATGGAGCCATGTCACCTGGCATGCATGGTGTTGCCCGTTCCTCTTCCAGGTTTCTGGCACATATGAGCACGTGACGATCAGCTGACCTTTGTGTGTGCGGCAGTGCCGGAAACTGGAGCAGCTGGTCTTCTGTTTCTGGCATGAGCATGTATGCTGCCCAGCTGACCAGTGCCTGTGTATGCAGTAACCAGAAGACTTTCTGGCCGGCACACATGTGCCTGCTGGAAACCAGAAGTATTTTTTCCAGCATGCGCATGCCCCCTGGGCAGTTTCTCTTCCTGGTTGCGGCTCAGACAAGTGTGCATGTGCAAATGTGCAAAGTTCCCCCTTTACGGCACAGTGTCCTGTGTGCGCATGCACGCACTCCCTTTTCAGCACTTGTGCTGAAAAGGCTCGCCA